>NW_007234437.1:0-8377 GCF_000164805.1 Carlito syrichta | reverse complement strand
ACTAACCCAAAACATGTTTGGATCATTCTTCCCCTTTCGTTCACAGAGAAGGGCTGCAGTTCTTGTGTGAGCCTGGTACATAGTGGGGGATTCAATGCCTGGACTTCAGTGTCTGTCTTGCTTTCTGTTCTCTGTGTGTTCAAAGACACATTTGCTGGGTGTCGGGTGCTTCACTCATCCAAAGCTGCTCAAGGTATCTCTGTCTGTCAGTGACTGGGTCCCTACTCTCTGCCTCACTGAACAAGAGATGCTCCTTTCTGCTGCTCCATGGTGGCCATCTTGGATCCCTCCTCCCAAAACCATCACTCTTAGTTTGACAGAATCTTGTGGCTTTTAACAGCATATAATCAATAGACATTCAAAAGGCACATACAGTTTTTAAAGAGTTGTAATAACTACTTAGGAGTTGTAAATGTAAACCATCTTATAAACTCAACACAAACTGTCACATATTTTTATGCTTTGCTTTTTCCTCCTTGATCTAAAGCTTTCTATCCTGTATGAGATGCATCTATTGAGATTTATACTTCTAATAGTATCAATTTATTGAGATTTATATAATTAAGAATTCTAGTTATGTCATTTAAGTCTAAATATTCTTTAAGCAAATTCTACCTGACAGAGGCAATGAGAACCATATGAGTCAGCCACATTAGTATTTTTTTCTGCATGGTCATTGTTTGAGCTCTCATCTGTTCATTGATTAGAAGGACATAGATCAATAGTGTAAGTGTATTTATTAGGTTGGTCATTTTTTTTTTAAAGTGGAGGATGTGTTGGCAATCTTTTGCTCCAGGGGACATCTGAATCAAAGCTAAGAGAGCATAGTAATTACATGTTGTAGATCTCTCATAAGACACCAAAATTATCTTTAACTTTTCCCTTTTGTAACATTCAGTTATTGGTTCTCTCTACTCAGCAAAAATCCATGTTATTCCCATCAACTTTTAAACAAACCTGTCCCTCTGAAGTAATTTAGTATCATTCAGCCACAGTGATAGAAGCAAGATGAGACATACCAGGACTTCCTCTTTGGTCCATTCTCATACATATGGAGTTAAATTGGGTAAAAAAGATATTTTATGACTTTAGTTGAGGAAGAGAAGGGGAATCATTATAAAATACACCTAGAGACTTCTCCAAATAAATAAATACTTGTTAGGAGAAAATATTTTATCAGAGCTTCATCTTGGCCAGTAGAAGAAAATTCTTTGCACTTTGAAAAATATTTTGACATTTTTTAAAAAAGACAAACATATGCCCACCATTTGTTCTAAACATTATGCTTCTATGCATTTACCCAAGAGAAAAGATAGTTTATGTTTACAAAGACTTGTTCATGAATGTTTATAACCATTCTATTTGTAACAGTAAAGAACTGGAACCAATGCAAATGTCTATCAACTGCTGAACGTATAATTGTGGTATACCCATAATATGCAATACTAATCACCAATAAATATGAATGAGCAAATGATATAGATTACAGTAAGATGAAACTCTAAATAATTATAGTGAATGAAAGAAACCAGACACGAAGAACACTCACTGATGATTCCATTTATGTTAGCATGCCAGAAAATGCAAATTAATCTATAGTGACAGAAAGCATATCAGTGACTGCTTGGTTAGATAGGAAGGAGGGGGAGAGAAGGATTGCCAAGGAGCATCAGAAATATTTTGTAGTAATACATATTTTAGATATTGATTTCCAGTGATAGTTTCATGTGTTTATACTCTACATTAAGATGGCACAGTGTGTTGTACATTAATTATATGCCACTTCTCTTAGGAATGAGAGACTGATGAACACATTAATCTCACTCTGCACTACTTTCTTTTCCAGTGCTTCAGACAGAGACGGGGTGATAGGGCAATCACAACTGTGATACCTAAACTGGCCTAAAAGATCTGTTTGAACTTAGTGGAAGTGAAGAAATTTTTAAAAAATCATTTGCATGAGAACAATTTCTTTTTAAATTCTTGTGTAAACAGCAATTTCATTGCCCTTCCCTTCCTTCTTGCCTTTTGATCTCAGAAATGATCCTACAGGCAGACCCTAAACACTAACCATGATTGGAGCAGCAGGACAATATCACTTGATGTCTGAGCAAATCGTAGTACTCATACCCCCAGGTTTTATAGCTGTGCTACCACCAGGAGTCATGGAAGGCATGGGGAAATTGGGAATCCCTCTTAAAGCTGTTAAGGGACTGAGGAGTAAGTGAGATTGTCTCTGAAATACTGAAGGGTTCTCTAAAATGCATAAGCAGTCTCATAGATAGCTATTGAATTATTTGTTCTTCTAGGATTAAGCTTCTTTCATGCTCCTAGTCTAAAGATAGTTTAGATTTAAGAGCCACTTTTCCCTTCCATCTTAGGCTATACATTTGTGTGGGTAACTAACAGGCTCATGGAAAAACACCTCAGAAATCTCCTTATTTTAAGGCCTAAAGTAAAAATGCTTACTGAAATCTTACTAAACTTTGAAGATTGAGCTAACTCTCCAAAATTTAGAGTTTCTTCTTTCTGTAGCATTTACCTCACATGTCTGTGTCTAACCCAGGACACACTGATGTACAAGACAGTGATTTAATTACACTTAACTCTTTGGAATTATTTTTCTATTCACACCATATTTTTCTGAGGGTTGTTGCATTCACAAGGAAGCTTCTTCTGATGGGTTTAGCAGTGAAATTTGGACTTGGTTCTCTCAGATTTTTCAGGAATCTCTTTTATCCAACTTGCTCACAATAGGAATGCCACAAATACCAGGTGCCAGCAAAATCTCTACACAGAAGGGTAATCTGCACATGCAATCAGCTACAATATCAGTCCCCAACCTTTTTGGCATCTGGGATCCATTTTAGGAATACAACTTTTCCACAGTTGGGGGTGATGGAAGGGGTTGGCAGGGGGAATGCAGTCAAACTCATAAGGATCACACAGTCTAGATCTTTCACATGTGTGGTTTACAATAGGGTTCACACTCCTTTGAGAATCTAATGCCACCACTGATCTGATAGAAAGTGGAGCTCTGCTTGCTCACCACTCACCTCCTTCTGTGTGGCCCAGTTCCTAGCAGGCAATGGACCAGTACCAGTCCATGACCTGGGGGGTGGGGATCCCTGACCTACAAAAACCCAGCAGAGACTTATCCTCATTCCCTGGGGCTTTGTTTAAAATTGGGACTTGTCCACCTCTGAAAGAACTGCCTGGCCTATTCTTGGACCTTTGACTCTTGTATAAAGGCAATATTCAGTTGTTTTCATACTCAGAAAACTCATGGGAATTTTGTGGGGAAATAGCCTGAATATATAGATCAGTTTGAGAATTAAAATGCTTGCAATAGCAAATTACATATTATTACATCCATAATTTACCTTCCAGTGAATTATAGTATTCATGAACACAGGATAATGTTCTTATTTCTTGATCATATTGATGGTCCAAGGAAATAAAGAAATTATAGCCCTGATATTTAGAAATTCTTTATATTTTTAGGGTATTCTTTGTGGTATCTGGATATTGCAAATTACTTTCCAATATGGTCACTTAGCTGGATTTTCTTTAAAGAAGATAGTTTTCTTTTCAATGAGAAAAAGTTAAAATATTCTTTTCTATTAGGGTTTTGTTTCAAACAGTATTCATAAGACAATTGCTTTATTCTGTTTGTCAAATGACTAAAACATTACTGTTTTATATTTAAGTCTTGAGTACCACTGTGGTGAATTTATTGTCAGGTAAATATCCATGGAACTTCCATATGAACATCTGATGGGTTTAGCTACTTTTAAAATATTCACCTTTCTAACTCATTCGGCTGTTCTACCTCTCTCATAGGTACCTGTTTCCATTTTTCTCTCTTCATCTACATTGAATTATTTGTTTTTACCATGCCAATACAAACTATGTCAATTAATGTCACAATATGGCTTCATAGTTTTCATAGTAAATTTTAGCATACAGTATATTAGTTCCCTCATTGTATTACTGCATAATAGTGTCTCTTGTGTGTGTGTGTTTGTGTGGGTGTGTGTTGGAGGAGGGAAGTCTTGTTCTTTCATATTGATTTTATGTCAACTCATGAGTGTCCTCAGGAAATCCCATTGAAGTTTTGGCTGGAATGGCATTGACAAATTGGGTAGAATTGACATTCTTTATGATTTTGACTCTTCCTGTTGGTATGTGTTGTATAAGTCTCCATTTATTTGCTTTTTCTTTTTTCTTTTATGAATAAATTCACCTTTAAAAAGGGTAAAATCATAGTATCCATTCCCCAGGGTAGATTAAATTTCCTACCATAGTGAGTGGGGCTATGAATATTTTTTATCTGTGGTTAGATTTACTCCTAAGCTCGTAGAATCAATTTTCATGTTTGGAGATAAAACAACCTGTTATTAATATTTAAATTAAACAAATACTTGATTTTATCAATTATTTAATTACCAAGTATGCTAATCCTAAATTAAATGATCTCTTCTCCACCCCCTGACGTGTGTTCTCTATGAAAGACACCATGTGGCTATGAATGTTGAGTGTGATTCTGGGGCCTCTGTTCTTTTCTGTGAGCTACTTTGCCTCTCGTTGCAAGTACACCATACTATCTTGGTGATTCTAGCTTGCTAGTTCTCGATTGGTAGTAAAGCACATCTTCCTAATTTTTTTGTTTCTTCAGATATTTTGTGAGCTCTCCTGTATCTCTTTCTTTCAAATAAATATGAAAATCTGAATTCCCCTCCTGGGACTATACCTGGAGGAAATCAAACCACTCTATGAAAAAGATACCTGCACACACATATTTATTGCAACATTATTCACAATAGCAAAAACATTGAACCAATCATGCTGCCCATCAAAAGAGGACTGGTTAAAAAAAATTGGTATATATATGCAATGGAATATTATGCATCCATAAAGAAGGACAAAATTATGAACTTCACAGCAACTTAGATGAACTTAGAGGCTATAACACTGAGTGAGATCACAGAAACAAAGAACCAAGTATCACATGTTCTCACTCATAAGCAGACCTTGAACAGCTATTGTAATACCATAAAAGGGGATTGGCAGTAGTGGGAAACTGCCAGGGAAGGGGGGGATCACCTTATCAACAAGGGTGCCTGCATAAGGAACATTTGTATATCTAACCATGCATTGTATGCCACATGTTTAAAATTAGAAATTAAAAAACAGAAAGAAAATCTGGATGTCAAAGTTCTTAATCTGGTAGATATTTTAAGTGGAAAGACAGAGAAAATTGAGGTGTAAGATGCTTCATGTATGAAATTCTCTCTTCCATGAACATGGATCTGATGTCGAGTTATGTGCATTGACAGACTGGAAAGATGTGTTTAGAGTTTGGTGGGAATAATAAATGAGTTCTTTCTTTCACCTAAAGTCCTGCTGAAAACTGAAACACATTAAAAGGAAAAAGTAGATGAAGTTTAAAAAGTTCAAAAAAATACCTCATTAATAATAACTCATAGGGTAGAACATTTAGGTTGCATCTCAGCCAGTTTCAAACCCCAGGGCTTCAAAGGCCTCTAGTTTAAACCTGAGGCCCCTATCAGGCCTGTCGACCCACTGAAGGTTGTAATGGGCTGGGACTTTGGGCTGGACCCTCTTGTTCCCAGATAGCTGCCCACTTGGCTCTATTGACTTCCTCTGCTTAATAAGACCCAATATTGGGGAAGCAAAAAGGTGCCTCCTACTATGAAATTACAAAGTTATGGACTGTGGGAGGCGAAAGGCAGGGAGCTAGAAACTTCGAGGGGTGGGACATGTTCGTTTCAGCTTGCTTAGAAAAAATGACCTTAGGAACAATTTTTTTATCAGTAATGCCCTGAGCAAAAACATCCTTGAGAGCAATGCATTAATGCTTTTTTTTTTGAGTTGGAGTCTCACTCTGTTGCCCAGACTGGAGTGCCGTGGCATGCTCCCGGCCACCACAGCCTCGACCTGCTGGGCTCTGGCAATCCTTCCACCTCAGTCTTCCAAGTAACCGAAACTACAGGCGTGCACTACCAAACCTGGCTAATTTTTTGATTCATTGTAGAGATGAGGTCTCGCCAAGTTGCCTGGCGGGTCTCGAACCTGTGGGCTCAAGCAATCCACTCGCCTCAGCCTCCCAAAGTACTGGGACAATAGGCTGAGCCATCCAGCCTGGTCAAATTAACGCTTTTAAAAACAATACCCATCGTACCAAAGTCTCATGCACAATTACTCTTAACAACAAATTCCTTGGCAACAACACCCTTAGAAATCAGCACCATCATGAATTGTTGTTTAGGACAAACATTGTCGGCATTAACTCTCTTAGCGAAAACACTCTTAACAACCATGACCCAAGTAACAGTGTCCTTCACACAAATGTCCTTAGCAGCAACACTGTTGGCTACAACACAACGTCCTTGACTGACATCGACAATCGTGGCCCTGAGCAACAGCCTCCTAACCACAAAGGCTTAGCCCCAAATAGCTCAGCATGAATACCTTGACCCAATGTCCTTAAAAAATGATCCTTGGCAACCACAGCCTCAGAGAAGACACTCGTAACAGCAGAGCCCTTCACAGCACTCCCAGCCACGGCAGTCTTTAGTAACAATGGCCTCGGCAGTGGCATCACTGGCAAGCGTGAACCCTTTTGACAAAGCTCTCAGCAGCAACAGCCTTCGCATACATTGCTAGAGTGGGAATTATGCAACTTGCAAAAATACCCTTGACAGCAAGGTATTTAAAATCAGTCTACTCAGCAATGCCCTGGAGATCAAGGCCATGTCCGTTCACCTCTACCAATTGCCACGATTCTTTGGAAGTGGCCAAACCATGGCCTTTTGAAACCATGACCCTGTAGACAGTGTATCTTAGCAAAAACACCTTTAGAAACAATGCTTTTGTTTTATTTATTTATTTATTTTTGAGTTGGAGTGTCACTGTGTTTCCCAGACTGGAGTGCTGTGGCCGCTCCCAGCCACCGCAGCCTCAACCTGCTGGACTCTGGCGATCCTTCCACCTCAACCTTCCAAGTAGCTGGAACTACTGGCGCATGCTACCATGCCTAGCTAGTTTTTTATTTATTGGAGAGACTAGGTCTCACCAAGTTGCCTGGGCAGGTCTCGAACCTGTGGGCTCAGGCAATCCACTCGCCTCAGCCTCCCAAAGTGCCAGGATTACAGGCTGAGCCACCAAGCCCAACCAGAAACAATGCTTTTAAAAGCCATGACCTTAGCAACAACTAAATTGGAAATAAAACCACTGGCAACAATGCCCTTAGCAAAAATGGCCTTTAGTGACATTAGCAATAGCACCCTTACCAACAACCCCTTGGTAAGAATGCCTTCACTTAGCAACAATGACCTTGGCAACCGTCTTATTAGCAGCAACACAATTTACAACAATGCCCTAGCAACAAAATGCGTAATATCAATGAATTTAGCAACAATGGATCTTGGAGACAGTACACCTTAATGGACATGTCCTTAGAATTAACACCCTTAACATCAATACCACTAGTGAAAAATGCTGTAAACACAGTCCTTAGAAATAACACCTTTAACAATGTTCTTAGTGAAAATATCATGAGCATTATAGCAACCATGCCTTCTGTATAACCAATGTCTTTAGCAACAGTGCTCTTATCCAAAGAAACAAAGTGGGAGGTATCACACTTCTAGACTTCAAAATCTAGACTATAAGCCTGCAATAATCCAAACAACCTGGTATTGGTACAAGAATAGGCATATGGACCAATGGAACAGGATGGAGATTCCGGAAGCAAAACCTCAATTTTTCAACCAACTCAACTTTGACAAAGCCTCCACCACCAACCACTGGAGAGAGGAGAACCTACATGCAGAAAATTGAAGCAGAACCCCTACCTATCACCATACACAAAACCCAACTTCAAATGGATCAAAGACCTAAATATAAAACTTCAAACCATAAGAACCTTAGAAAGTGCAGGAGACACCCTTATGAAAATCGGAACTGGCAACCAATTCCTGATCAAAACTCCAAGTGCCCATTCCATGAGAGATAAGATAAGACTAGTGGGACCTCATCAAACTGAAAATCTCCCACAGAGCAAGAGAGACCATCAAGAGAGTGGGGAGACAGACCACAAAATGGGAAGAAATATTTGCCAACTCTATATCTGACAAAGGCCTAGCATCTAGGATCTACAAGGAACTCAAATGTGCCGAAAGGAAAAAACAAAAAACCAAAACAAGCAGCTCCATTAAAAACTGAAGAAAAGACAAGATATACAGGCAGCCAACAGACACATGAAAAAGCACTTGACCTCACTAATCAGAGAAATGGAAATCAAACCACATTGAGATACCACCTAAACCCAGTAAGAATGGTTATCACTAAT
>NW_007234436.1:0-5769 GCF_000164805.1 Carlito syrichta | reverse complement strand
CACCATGGGTCCATTTACTATTTGCCATGGTAAACTCTTCCTATCACTTTATCTCTTCTGCATAACTGAGTAAGGGAAATAATGATCAACCTAAAGCACATTAAAAAAATAAAATAAATCAATATTGACTGGAAAAAATCAGCAAGTTTTATGTATTTACTTGATCTTTCTATGATTTTATTTCATTTGGTGTTTGCAACACAATTCATCTGTAAAACTTGTAAGGACATGACCATATTTTTGCCTCTGTGTTACATATCTGTCACTTCTCTTTAAACTAATATTCTTCCATAATATTTCATGTTAACATAACACACACAGAGAGATGCACACAACTATTCTTGAAGCCTAGTCACCATTTCTTTTAACTATCAAGACTATGGTTGACTTTATGTCAAGGAATTAACTTTTGAAAACAAGATTTGGACCAAAGGTTACCTCTACTTCAGGATATTACATTATCATAATGGGATTATTATCAGGGCATTAAGCTTTTTAGGCCATGGACAACAATCAGTGGTGCTCCACATTTAGATAGTGTTCATTAATATTTGGAACACTTGATGCATCATTATGGCCCCCCAAATAAAATAGCATTGTGTTATTAAGTCAGCTCAAGAGAAAATTTCAGTAAACCACATGTTTATGGTAGGCAAAATTCTAAGATACCACCTCCCCTTCTGTGCATGGGCCAAGATTTCTATCCCGTGGCATATACAACTTCTCCCAGTTTTTTCAATCACTAACATAGGTACTGCTGTGAAGGGATTTGTAGATGTAATCAAGTTCCCACATCAATTGACCCTAAGATTGGGAATTTTTTTTTAATCATTTGAGTCCTTACAAAGCAGAAAATTTTCTCCAGCTGATGGCAGAAGAGGATGTTAGAGATTTAAAACAGGAGGATTTGACATGCTATTGCTGTTTTGAAGGTTAAAGGGATCACATGGTGAGAAATACAGCACATCTAGGATGTGAGAGTGGCCTCAGCTGACAGCTAGCAAGCAAACAGAAGCCTAAGTCCTACAACCAGAAGGAAATGGATTCTCACAACCACACAAATGAGTCGGAAGCAGATTCCTCCTTAGCCAGTCCTCCAGATGAGAACACAGCCCACAGCACCTTGATTTCAGTCTGATGAGATCCTGAGCAGAGGACCCGAATATGCCACACCAGATTTCTGTCTTTCTAAATTATGGGCCAATAAATGGCTTTGCTTTAAGCTGCTGAGTTTGTGGTGATTTGCTGTGCAGCAATTGAAAACGAATACAGATTTTGATATTGAGAGTGAGAGTGGCTTTGGAATTCCAGTGAAGGAAGATGAAACCAAATGAGTATGATTAAGAAACACTAAATTATGGTCAGACACTGTGTCTAGAGCCTGTAATCCCAGCACTTGGGAGGCTGGGGTGAGAAGCTTACCTGAGCCCATAGGTCGAGAATAGCCCAGGCAACTTGTTGACTCCTCCTCTTGACAATAAATAAAAAAATCAACCAGGCATGAAGGTATGTGCCTGTAGTTCCAACTACTTGGAAGGCTGAGGCAGAAGGATCACCAGAGCCCAGGAGGTTGATGCTGGAGTCGCCATGAGCATGCGACTGCATTCCAGCCTGGGTGATGGAGTGAGACTCCAACTCAAAAAACAAAAAACCAAAAAACCCTATATTACTAGAGAAAGCCTAAATTGTTGCACTCAAACAACTGACCTACAAAAACTGTAGATAATAATAGATTTGTATTATTTTAGGCCATCAAGTTTGTGGTAATTTGTTATGCAGCAACAGAAAATGAATTCAATGATTATGATATGTAAGACTAGTAGTACTTTACATGGACTGAAGTACTCATACCACAAAGTACTCAGATGCTGGGAAAATTATAACAAATAAAGCTCAAAAGATATTGATGAGCTTCCAATTCAGTAATTACAAGTTTCGCCCACCTACTCATGCAAGAGAGTATTAAACTGCAATCAGAGTGGCAGAAAACAAGGAATCTAGGGCTTCCCTGAGAGAAAACAGCTATACTAAAAACCAAGTGCACCAAGGATAAATGGATGTGAGCGAAGGAACGAAAGGCACATAAAGTGGGGAGACTGCAAATAAATCAGAGAAAGCTAAGGAGTGGAAAGTGGAGAAAAATCATCTGTCGGGAAACGGTGAGAAAATGCAGGTGGGTGATCAGAATTAATGCAACTATTTTTACAGTGCCCAAAGGAAGCACAGACATATTTCAACTACTTTTTAGAGGTAGGTATGTTTGTCAGGCTGCTAAAGAAATAGAGGAATAATTTTTAACAAAGCGATGAAAGTAAGACAGCATAAGAATGTATTTTTAAAATCTATCAACCCAAAAGCAAGAAATAAATGAAAATGAACAATGAGAAGCAGAAAAAGAAATAGTGTTGAAAGGTTCAACGTCAGGTATGAATGTGAGGCATCAATGTTCCTCCTCTTGCAAACACCACACAAAAGCAAAAAAAAAGTGAATGAAAAAGAATTCTCAAACTCTACTAATTAAAATCCAGGGTATAGATATAATCTTCATGCTCAAAATCAACCACCAACAAAATATATGGGTTTCCAAAGTAACTATGATTGGTCTGGAAAGCCATCCATCTCCCCCACTGAAAATGAATAGTAAGCATCCCAGTGGTGGCAGATCTGAGAAAATACAACCAAAATAGAATCCTTGCAGGTAGAGGATCTCACCATGATCTAGTATTTTAATATTACTTTCAAGAACAGCTGAAGTATCTGAGAATCAAGGCAGAGTTTGATGCTGCAGAAGGTTTTTTGGATGAAATACAACAAAGTTGAGTAAAAAATAATGAAAAAAAAAAAAACTTGGAGAAACGGGTCCCTGAAAATACCAGGAAAAAGTTAATCTCTGAAGGGATCTCCTGCAAAAAGAGAAGCCAGAAAACTCCAATTGTTTTCATAAGTGTTACTAAAAAGAAGTGTGCACAGAATTAACTCAAAGGTACTGAAAGAAAAAAAAAGCAGCAATCATCAAGAGAAAAAGAAGCAAGACATTATGGGCATAGAAGGCATGAAGTATCTAGCCAAACATTTAGATATAAAGTTTTCCAAATTAAATAAAAGACTGCCCATGTTGTTTCCTAGGCTGCTGTGACAAAGTACCACACACTGAGTGGCTTAAAACCATCGACCTATTGTATAACTGCTCTGTAGGTTTGAAGTCCAAAATCAAGAGGGCCCTGCTCCCTCTGAAACCTGTAGAGAGTATCCCTCCTTTCCTCTTGCCAGTCTCCGTTGGTGTGCAAGTGATCTTTGTCACTGGCTTGCAACTGCAGCACTTCTACCTCTGCATCTGCCTCCACATGATGTTCCGTCCTTGTTTGTCTTCACATGGCTTTTTCCTCTTGTTCTAAGGACACCAGTCATATTGGGTTGGGGGTTACTCTAATGACCTCATCTCAACATGACTATATCTACAAGAATTCTATTTTAAAGTCATAGTCACAGATACTGGGGTTTAGGATTTCAACCTAACTCTTTGAGAGAGCACAATTCAACCCATAATACCTGTGAAGGATGTTGGTGAACCAGAAATAAAACAACTCAAGGAAGAGATGATAAGAATTCAGAAGGAGATGTTTCAACACTGACAAACTTAGCTAGAGAAAAAAATGAAAAAGTCCATACACAAACCAAGAACTAATGAGAAAAGAACCACAAGAATCTGTTTAGCTCATTATATTCAAATTAGTTTGATAACCTTAATAAAATGTATACTTTTCTGGGAAAATAAAATTTAGCAAAACTAATCCCATAAAAATTAGAAAAGTCTAAAATAACTGCCTTACATAAATATATATATAATATAAATATAAATATGATATATTTGTATAATATAAAAATAAAATATAAATATAAAATATAAATATATCCCACTCCTCTTTAAAGAGGAGATCATTTCAGTGCATTTTAAACTACCCCTGAGAATTGAAAACTGGGGAAAGCTTCCTAACACATTCTATAAAATGAGTACAATAGTAAAGCCAAATCATTTATTTAAAGACTAAACAAAAAAAGTAAAATTACAGACCAACCTCAGTGACCTATACCAAAAAAAAAACCTAACAAAATACAAGCAGTCGATTAGCAGAAACTGCTTTTAGTTTAGAAGTATGGACTAATGTTAAAATATATAATAATATCATTCAATTCCCATTTATAATTGATTTAAATCACAATGGAGGTAAAGTCAATGCATTGTCTAAAGTACAAAAGAGTTTTTAAGTTATTGTTCTGTGTCTCAATTACCTGATATTTTCTCTTCCTATGGGCAGAAAGATATGATACCTTTCCTCCCTATCATAAGGGTCAGAACCAACAATCCTCTAACAAATGAGAAAGAAAACATAACACATTTATTTAATTAAAATTTTATGTAACACAAGAGACTTCAGAAATGACTGAAAGACCCAGGGAAAACTATCTATTTTTATGCTTAGGTTTGATGAAGAATGGACAATTGTGCAGAAATATGATTGGACAAAAAGTTACGATCTAAAAGTAATACACTGAGAGGGGAGCCCACCAAAGTCTGTCTGTTCAATTTCTTCTTGGCCTCTTGGAGCAGCTTTTCTTTCTCCTGGGGATGAGGGAGGCTACTCTGAAACAGGATTATAAAAGAAAACAGAATCTGAGGACCCCAAACTCCCTATGCCAAAGAGAAAGTTAAGCCGAGAAACTCAGTCACACACCCCCAAAAAACTACCTTGCTTTTGCTCACAAACAGGTAGCTGCGAGGATACAAGGCCACATATCACCCCAAGGGGCCTCACCCACAAATTGCTTGCCAGGAAATCTTTCAGACTACATATTCCCCTGTAGACTGCCTGTAAGCAGATTTTTCTGTTGTAGCTCATCCTGACAATGTCAATTAGCAGAACAGGAACAAGACTAGAACAAGACCAGAAATTACCCCTCCTCTCACCCTGAGACAAATGCATAATTGACTTCTCCCTCTACTGTGTCTGTCCCGGTGTTTACTTCATCTTCTGTGAAAGGTAGATTTACTGAGCAGATGAACGCATAATTGACTGTCCCTCTACCCTGTCTATTGATATGTAAAACGTTAAGTTCACTGAGCACATCTCAAGAACATAACCCCCTGCCTCATGGCCTCCTCTCCTCCTGTCTACTTCCTTAGCTCCCCCCCATGCTTTCCTCTAAATACTGAAGTCCTCAAAACCCACTTCAGAAAAAAGCACCCATCACAGACACTGCTGTGATTTGTGAGGTTTTGTTTTGTTTTTCCTTTCCAGGAGCATCCTCCACATTGGCAAAATAAACCTCTAAATCAATTGAAATTCATCTCAGCCACTTTTTGGTTTATGGGGTCATCAAGGGAGAAGGGAGAGAATGACCTTTCTAGGTCTTTTGGCTTGCTTTGGGATAGAGGGATTCTAGTTTCTATGACCTGCCTTCTGGAAGAGGGAATCTGGTTTCTATGACTAATTTCAGGGGGAAAAGTGGGGCAGGAGATGGGAGGGCAAGAGAAGCCAGAGAGACTTTGCTTCTGAGGCTGCTTCTGAGCCCTTAATCTCCTTTGGTTCAAAGGATGAAGTAGGCCAAAGAGCCAGGTATTGGGGCTTTGTGTTCTGAGTCCCAACAGTACCACTTTAGAAGATCAGAATGGCAAAAGAGGTTACATACCATGTAAGAGAAACATTGAGTTGCATTATAATTGTAATAATAGTAAGATGATACAATAGGAAGAATATACCAGAATAATCT
>NW_007234435.1:0-1224 GCF_000164805.1 Carlito syrichta | reverse complement strand
CCTGCTGGGCTCCGGGCGATCATTCTGCTTCAGCCTTCCAAGTAGCTGGAACTACAGGCATGCGCTACCACGCCCGGCTGATTTTTTGATTTATTGTAGAGATGAGGTCTCGCTGCCCAGGCGGGTCTCGAACCCGCGGGCTCAGGCAATCCACTCACCTCAGCCTCCCAAAGGCGCGGGATTACAGGCTGAGCCACCGGGCCCGGCTCAGTACTCTTTCTTACGTGTCTTTCTTCACCTCTTCCCAGCCCTGTGTCTCGTTCTCACCTTATAGTTGGTATGTATATCTGTTTTCCCTCTCACGCTTCTCTCTTTCTAACTCCCTATTGACCCCCCTCCTCCATTATTTTCCTCTTCTATATGCCCCCTTTTAAAATCTAGGGACCAAGACTGCAAACTGCTGAAGAGACAGACTGTAAAGCAGAGGGAAGAGTGAACAAAACCAGAAGACCCTCATAAGGAAGAACAGGTCATTGCAGAAGAGAAATAAAAGCAACCCCACCTTCCCTCAAAAACAGAATTGAAGAGGGGGAGGGAAAGGGGTAGAGGGAGAAAAATCTACAGAAATGAAGAAAAACCAAAAGAAGAGTATGGTCTCTCCCAGACGCCTGGGAGAGCAGACACTGAGAAAACTGACTTTGGAATACAAACAATGAAAAGTCCCCAGAATGAAGGGTCTCAAAATGCAAATGTAGATATCAAAACAATAATGGAGAGATTAAAAAGAATTGAGGAGACACAAGAAGAAACTAGGAAGGAGCTGATATCTGAGATAACAGTAATAAAGAATACTGTGAATGAAATAAATAACAAATTGATAAGCATGGAAAGCAGAATTACCCAAGCAGAAGAAAGAATCTCAGAGCTTGAGGACCAAAATATAGAAATAACCCAAACTCTTAAAAACACAGAAAATAAGCTAAAAAAGACAGAACAAAACCTTCAAGAGATGAGTGACTACCTCAAGAGGCCTAACCTAAGAATAATCGGACTCCCTGAGGCAGAAAGAGAAACAGAGACCACATTGGAACAAACTTTCCACGAGATCATTCAAGAAAATTTCCCTCATCTAATCAGTGATACAAAAATTCAAACACAAGAGATTCAGAGAACCCCCGCAAGACAACAAATGAGAAGATCAACTCCTAGACACATAATAATTCGCCTAAATAAAGTAGGCACAAAAGAAAAAATCCTAAAGGCAGCAAGAGAAAAAGGCCAGAT
>NW_007234434.1:0-3550 GCF_000164805.1 Carlito syrichta | reverse complement strand
AGTCTCTCATTTCCAGGATTCTCTCCTCATATTCGGCAGTTCTGATTACATTAAACTCTGTCCTCAAATATTTTATGCTACAAATTCTGTTGATTTTATTCATGTGTTTTAATTTTCTTGAAGAGTGCTGGCTATGAGCATCATTCAAAATAAAAACCATATTAAAAATACTCATCTTGGGTACTTTGTTAAACAAAATTTAAGTCAAATTAAATTTAACAGAGTTTAATTGAATAAAGTTGATTCATGAATCATCTTCAGTCTTCTGAAACACAGTAGGCCCAGAGACTCTAACACAGCCATGCGGTGGAAGAAATTTTATGAACAGAGAAAGAAACATAATGTACAGAAAAAAGAAGTGAGGAACAGAAACAGCTGGATTGGTTACAGTTCAGCATTTGCCTTACTAAAACCAATTTGAATAGTTGACTACACTTGATTGGCCATAACTTGGTGATTGATGCAAAATTAGATTATAGTCTGTTTATACATCTAATTAGGTCACCATGAAAGATTACAGAGAAAATTCTAGGTTGGACCCAACATATGCAAGGAGATATTTTTGGGCTAAACTTAATTTAACAATTTTCCACTTATGGTCATCCTCTCAATTTTGAGAGATAGACCAAAATTTAGACATTGATGTCACTTTGTCACCATTATAAAAATACTTATTTAGTCTCAAATCCTACTAGAAAATAGCAGAACAATGGGTTTTATAAAGTACAAAAAAAGAATTTCAGGCAATTATTTTGTAACGATTAGATTAGAGGGGACATCCTTGTGTGTGAATTGTTTACAGTAGAAAAACAAAGCCTGGTATGTTTTAGGACCTATCTGCCTTCTTAAAGTTTCAGTTTACTTCGATATGACCCCACAATCCCCCTACTGGGAATATACCTGGAAAAACTTAGGTCACTCAATGAAAAAGATACTTGCACATGTATGTTTATTGCAGCATTGTTCACAATAGCAAGAACATGGAACCAACCATGTTGCCCATCAAAAGAGGACTAGATAAAAAAATGAAGTACATATATACAATGGAATACTACGCAACCATAAAGAACAAAATCATGAACTTTGCAGCAACCTGGATGGAATTAGAGTCTATAATGCTGAGTGATCTCTCACAGAAACAAAGGGCTGAGTATCACATGTTCTCACTCATAAGGGGACCTTGAACAACTACCATATTACTATAAGAAAGGGATTGAAAGTGACTGGAAACTACGGGGAGGGAGTTGGGGAGTGGGGAGATGGGATTGACAGTAGTCAATATCTGCCTGGGGAAGGCAGGGGCACACCTCATCAATAAGGGTGCTTCTTATTCACCTGCATGGTGAATATTTGTATACCTGGCCCTGAATTGTACCCCACAATTTTAAATAAAAATTAAAAGAGAAAAAACATATAAATTCAATACATAATGTTTGACTGTGTATAAACTATAAAGAGTACATATATGTCTTAATTGTCTAGGTTTGATGTCCTAATTGTCTAGGTTCACTGAGATGAATCCTAATAAAGCTCAAGTATGCATATGCTAAAAAAAAGTTTCAGTTTGATTATGTTACATTTAGCATAAGTGATTTTGTTTTGGTTAGGTTTAGTTTGTTGGGATCTAATGGATGAGCTCACCCCAAAACAAAGCCTCCCGTAATTTTATTGAAAAATTACCCCCCCCCCCTTTTTTTTTTGAGTTGGAGTCTTACTCTGTCACCCAGACTGGAGTGCAGTGGCCACTCCTGGCCACCGCAGCCTCGACCTGCTGGGCTCTGATGATCCTTCTGCCTCAGCCTTCCAAGTAGCTGGAATTACAGGCATGCGCTACCATGCCCGGCTGATTTTTTGATTTATTGTAGAGATGAAGTCTCACCAAGTTGCCCAGGTGGGTCTCGAACCCGCAGGATCAGGCAATCCACTCACCTCAGCCTCCCAAAGATGTGGGATTACAGGCTGAGCCACCGAGCCTGGCTGAAAAATTACCTCTTTTGATCAGGTTCTCATGATCAAAATCATGCAAGAGTGTGACCAAAACCTAGGGCCTTAACGCCATTCTCAGTTACCATCAATTTGTGTTTCTGATTTCAGAATGTCATTTACAGGTTACAGTGTCCTCATGGTCGCACATTTCTTTGAGTTTTTGTCATTCCAGTTAAAGAGAGACCATTCAGATGAATGCATGCAAACATTTAAAACTTTTGAGAGGGTATGGTGCACCAGACAGACTACTATTATCACTATCAGAAGGATAACACCAAGAGTTTGGAGTATGCTTTTTAGCTAGTAGTGTCTTCATGTAGCAAACAGTAAAATCAAGTAGATCAAAAAAATGAGCTAAATGAAGAATCTACTTATTTTAACTAAGCCACCTATTTATTAACCCTCTACAACTGAATCTCTGTAATACTTGATGATTTGTTCATGTGCAACTAGAGGTGTCAGCAACTACACAGATACTTTTCTACTTAGCCAGTAAGTAATCTAGAGCAATCCTATTATTTAGCATAACTTTTGCCAGATAGTTTATGGTCTGTTATGAAACCATAGCCTTTGCAGTAGGATTGGCTAGAGACCTCATTATGAGGGATCAATCTTTAAACAATGTATCATTTACTCCAAACCATGAAAAAGAGCCCTAAAAAATGACACATATCTAGAAGAGTGCAGACTTCTTGGCAATGTTTTCTTCAACTTATGATGTAGGTTAAAGGGTTGACCAATGTTCTGGTTTTGACTGAGTATGAAGCAACAAAAATATCATTAAAATTTCCCACTTACATTAGCCCTTCATCTTCCATGTTTCAAGATGTCCATGCATAAAGATGATTGTGACATACTCTACAAGTAAAAATATATGCTATAAATGCACATAAGAGAAAACTCATTTTCAGTCGTTTTGTGCATAGAAGCATAAGCAAGGAAAAGTTTGAGAGATAAGAGTCTCATGATAGCAGAAGTCTTGATCCATGATTTGAGAAAAAGCTGTCCATGCTCGGGATGCTGTCTGTTTCTGAGGAAGAACTTTTGTGGCTAGCTTTACCTTAGGGTCTCCAGTGTTGTGAGTTTATAAACCCAAGGTTTAAATTGTTGCTGAAGTGTGAATGGCAAACTCTGTTTTTCTCTGATGTGGTTCTCAAAAGACCCAATCTTCAGGTTCTAGCTTTTGGAGGGTTTGATTGATTGTTCTAAGTCAGTGGAGCATAGAAAGCTTTCTCCACCTGGTGAAAATATACTTTGGCATAATGCATTACAGGATTTAGTCATATGAAAGTTTAACAGTAGAAGGTACATGAAGTATTATTGTTAGGTGCTTAGGCTTTTCAGTGACTATTTCATAAGGGGTCAACATGTGGATCTGATTCTCATCAACCTGAAACATCTTTTACCAAGACAATCCAGTCAATTCTGTTAGATTTACCTAACACTATTGTTTCTGTAATACCTTATTTGACAGTTTTTCAACTTGTACAGTGAAACAAGTACCTCTATCATTGGAGATTTTTCCAGGAATGTCCGAGAAGAAAACACAATTTCTAATAGTTTT
>NW_007234433.1:0-22718 GCF_000164805.1 Carlito syrichta | reverse complement strand
TGAAGCACACTCTGTGACATTTCGTTTAGGTCCAAGGTCCTTTCAGGTCTGATTTCTAGTTTCTTTTCAAGCTGGTAAAATTAGTTGCAGTTAGGGTCAGTTCCCCTGATCTGCTGTGAAGGACAGTTCAGAATAACCTCGGTTCAGAAGTTTAGTCTATGTCTTTATGAAGCTTGTCTCTCCCGTTTCGGTGTTGTTACCTTGAATCGCCAGCAGGTGGTGCTATCTCATCTGCTCGCCCCAGAGGGGGTGGGGCCGGACAGGAACAAGATGGCTGCCTGCCTCCGAGCAGGCAACAGGAGCCCCACGCCGGGTGGGCAGGACAGTCTCCGTCGCAGGAGCGGTGGCAGCGATCCCAGCAGATCTTCCCTGAAGCGGTTTGATGTGGATCTCCTCCGGCCGGGTTGTGATGAGCTACCCGTGCCAGAGGCCGCGGCGGCCGCAGCGGCGGCGGCAGCGGCGGCGGCGGCGGCGGGAGCGCTGGTCTGCTTAGCATCTTGACGTCAGTGTTTCACTTATAGGGATGAGGTACTAAACTGGGCCACACTGAGTAAAATGAGGGTTCCACAGTTACCTGTAGGAGAGCATTATTTGTTCAACAAATGAATCCTAATAGACTTGTTCCATTTTACATTACCGACTAACAAGTAAAACAATTAGCCTGCAGTTTGCATTTATGAATAACCACTGATCACAACTGTGATGCTTGTTGTGAATGTGCCTCACACTTGGGACACGCTATGTCAAATGTGTGCTGAGCTATTATGTATTGGTGATCAGTGTTAGTCTTACGTGGGTCATGCTGCCATACATTATTCTCACAGATTCCCTTTAATTTTCATTAGAGTGTACTGATGACTTTGGCTTAAGAGAGCGGTATGTCAGTGTTTCACTTCTAGGAATGTGCAATTAAATGTGTCAAATGTTTGCTGCAATGTTATTTATTGGCAATCAGTATTATTCTATCATGGCAATGCTGGAGTAATTCTCAGTTTCCCATTCAAATTTCTCATACAATACAGGATGCATTTGGTTAGCAGAGCTTTATGTCAATCAATCCCATTTAGGAATGTGCAACCACGTTGGACCACAGTGAGTGAAATGAGTGCTCCAAGGTTATTTGTGGTTTACTATTATTTTTGCAATGGGTGAAGTCTAAAATGTTTTTCCTTTTTACTTTTCCCTCTAACACAGAAAGGAATTACTCTGCATATTGCATTCATGTCTAGGGCTGACAGTTTTTGTTATGCTTGTTTGTATACGCATATTCCTTGATATACATTGTGTCAAATGTGTGCTGCAATGTTATTTACTGGTAGTTAGTATCATTCTACCATGCCAATGCAGGAATATCTGATTCTCTGTGTCCCTTTCATACATATTATACTATACAGGGTGCATATACCCAGGAGAGCAGTGTGATTGTTTCACTTTATGGGAATGATCAATCAAATTGGGCCACAATAAGTGGAATGAGTGCTCCAGAGTGATTGGTAGGAAAGCATTATTTGTTCTCTGGGGAAGACTAAATTACTTTTCTTCATACATTTCCATGTTATACAAAATACATAAGCTCTTTGTTTTTATGACCATCTTACAGCCATTGTTGTGCCTGTTTTGTATGTGCATCTCCCTTGGGACACACTGTCAAATGTGTACTGCACTATGGATTGGCAATGACTTCTGTGTTGCTTGTGGTTATACCTCATTCTCACAGTTTCACTTTTATTGATATTATAACTCTACACATTGCATTTGTTTTGGAGCGAGCGCTATATGAATCTTTCACTTTTAGGAATGTACTACTTCATTATACCGCAGTGAGTGAAAGGAGTGCTCCACAGTCATTTGTGGGAAAGCATTATTTCTTCCATGGGTGAATTGTAAAATGTTTTTACATTTTACATCTCCTTGTTATAAGAAATACAATTACGGTGCAGTTTGCTTTAACGAATAAGAGCTGACAGCCTTTGTTATGTTGGTTGTGACTGTGAATCTTCTTTGAATCACATTGTGTCAAATGTGTGCTCCAGTGTCATTTAGCAGCAATCAATATTATTCTTTCAAGGCAGTGATACAATAAACGATTCTCTCAGTGACCCATTCATATTTATCGGATTACAAAGAGTACTTATGCTTTGCAAAGAGGAATGGCAACGTTTCACTTAAAGGAATGTCCAACTAAATTGCACCACACTGAGATAAATGAATGCAACATAATTTTTTGTAGAAAAGTCTTCTTTGTTCACCTGGTGAATTCTAAATGATTTTTTCCTTATTCAGTTTCCCCCGATCTAGAATATTATTACTCTGCTGTGTCTATCTGTGAAAAAACTTAGATGGCATATTTTCATGCTGGTTTTGAATGTGCATCTGCCTTGGTTAATGCTGTGTCAAATCTGTGCTCGACTCATGTATTGGCAATTAGTAGTATTCTAAATAGACGCAGGGTGCAATCGGTAATGCACATAATCTCCGTTTCATTTTTATCATACTATTCTATCAGTATTTCACAGCTGTTGTTAAGAAAACCTTATTCGTTCACTGGGTGAATTCCATAATTGTTTTTCTTAATATATTTCCATCTAATACTGAATACAAGCACTCTGCCCTTTCATTTGTCAAGAAGCCCTGATATTCCTACTTATGCCTGTTGTGATTAGGCATCTTTTCGGGGGCAGGTTTTTCAAATGTGTGCTGCATTATGTGGGACAATCACTATTATTCTGGCTTTGTGTATGCAGTAAAATCTGATTCTCACTGTTTCCATTTTATGTATATTGTACTGTACTGGTTGCATATTCTTAGGAGTGCCATATGACAAGGTTTCACCTATAGAACTGTGAAACAACAGTGAGACACACTGAGTGAAATGAGCGATTCACTGTTAATTTTTGAAAACCATTACTTGTTTACCAGTTGAATTCCGAAAGGATTTCTATGTTGACATTTCCATCTTATACAAAATACAATTACTTTGCCATTTCAATTTAAGAATAAAAGCTGACAGATTTGATTTTCTTGTTGGGAATGTGTATTACATTTAGACATGTTGTGTCATATGTGTCCTGCATTGTTATTTATTGGCAAGTAGTAGTATCCTTGCATGGGATATGGTGTATTATATGATTTGCAAGGTGTCCCCATTATTTCTACTCTACAACATATGTTGCATTTGCTTAGCAAGGGATATGTCAGCATTTTAAGTATAGGAAAGAGCAACTAAATTGTGCCACACGAAGTAAAATGAGGGTTCCACACTTACCTGTAGGAGAGCATTATTTGCTCACTGAATGAATTCTAATAGACTTGAACCACTTTACATTACCGACTAATTGGAAAAATAGTGAGCCAGCAGGTTGATTTACAAGTAAGCACTGATCGCCATTGTGATGCTTGTGAATGTGCCTCACACTTTGGGACACGCTATGTCAAATGTGTGTTGAGCTATTACTTATTGGCGATCAGTATTAGTCTCACTTAGGGCATGATGCCATGCAAGATTCTCACAGATTCCCTTTTAATTTTCGTTAGAGTGTACTGACGACTTTGGCTTAAAAGAGTGGTATGTCAGTGTTTCAGTTCTAGGAATGTGCAATTAAACTGTGTAAAATGTGTGCTGCAATGTTATTTATTGGCAATCAGTATTATTCTATCATGGCAATGCTGGAGTAATTCTCAGTTTCCCATTCAAATTTCTCATACAATACAGGATGCATTTGGTTAGCAGAGCTTTATGTCAATCAATCCCATTTAGGAATGTGCAACCACATTGGACCACAGTGAGTGAAAAGAATGCTCCACGGTTATTTGTGGTAAAGCATTATTTTTTCACCAGGTGAAGTCTAAAATGTTTTTCCTTTTGAATTTTCTGTCTAACACAGAACAGAATTACACTGCATGCTGTATTTAGGCATAGCGGTGACTGTTTTGGTTATCTTTGTGTGTACATGAACATTCCTTGGTATACACAGCATCAAATGTGTGCTGCAATTTTATTTACTGCCAGTCAGTACGAGTCTATCATGGCATTGCTGGAATAACTGATTCTCTGTGTCCCTTTCAAATATATTACACTATACAGGGTGCTTATACACAGGAGAGCAGTGTCATTGTTTCACTTACAGGAATGGGCAACTAAATGTGCCACACTGAGTGGAATAAGTGCTCCAAAGTTACTGGTAGGAAAGTATTATTTGTTCTCCGGAGAAGTCTAAATTATTTTTCTTTATACATTTGCGGGTTATACAAAATACACATGCTCTTTGTTTTCCAAAAAGGCTCACAACTTTTGTCATGCTTGTTTTGTATGTGTGTCACCCTTGGGAAGCGCTGGGTCAAATGTGTACTACACTTGATTGGCAATGACTAACTTTCTTCTGTGGTGCAGGCAGTAATACCTCATTCTCACGGTTTTGCTTTTATGGAAATTATACTCTACAAGGTGCATTTTATTAGGAGAGAGCTCTATAGCAATCTTTCACATTTAGGAATGTGCGACTACATTATACCACAGTGAGTGAAATGTGTGCTCCACAGCCATTTGTGGGAAAGCCTTATTTCTTCAACCAGTGAATTACAAAATGTTTTTGCATTTTACATCTCCAGGTTATGAGAAATACAAGTACTGTGTTGTTTGCTTTAAGGAATAAGAGCTGACAGCCTTTGTTTGCTGGTTGTGACTGTGAATCTTCTTTGAATCACATTGTATCACATGTGTGCTCCAGTGTCATTTAGGGGCGATCAGTATTATTCTAATAAGGCAATGATGCGACGACTGATTCTCTCAGTGACCCACTCATATTTATCGGAATGCAAAGGGTGCTTATGCTTTGAAAAGAGGATTGGCAATGTTTCAATTATAGGAATGTCCGACTAAACTGCTCCACACTGAGATTAATGAATATGATGTAGTTTTTTGTAGGAAAGTCTTATTTGTTCACCAGGTGAATCCTACAATATTTTTCCCTTTTTCAATGTCCCTCTAATCTAGAATATAATTACTCTGCTGTGTGCATTTGTGAACAAACTTTTATGGCTTTTTTAATGCTGGTGTTGGATATGCATCTTCCTTGGTTAATGCTGTGTCATTCCTGTGTTCCACTCATGTATTGGCAATCAGTAGTATTCTAAATAGAGGCAGGGTGATGTTTCTAATTCACAGTGTCCGTTTCATTTTTATTATACTATACTATCAGTATTCCACAGCTATTGTGAAGAAAACATTATTCCTTCACCAGGTGAGTTCTAAAATGGTTTTTCTTTATACATTTCCATCTAATAATGAGTACAACTGCTCTGCAGATTCATTTGCCAAGAAACCCTGATAGCCTTACTTATGCCTGTTGTGAGTAGGTCTCTTTTTTGGGACACATTTTTCAATTGAGTGCTGCATTATGTAGGACAATCAGTATAATTCTGGCTTTGTGTATGCAATAAAACCTGATTTTCACTGTTTTTTTACATATATTGTATTGTACTGAGTACATATTCTTAGGAATGCCGTGTGACAAGGTTTCACCGATAGAAATGTGAAACTAACATGTGACACAATTAGTAAAGAGCGATTCACTTAATTTTAGGACATTAGTTGTTCACCGGTTGAATTCCAAAAGGTATTTCATGTTGACATTTCCATCTAATAGAAAATACAATTACTCTGCCGTTTTCATTTACGAATAAGAGCTGACAAGGCTCTGTTTGCTTGTTGGGAATGTGTTTCATGTTTGGACTCGCTTTGTCAAATGTGTCCTGCATTGTTTTTTATTGGAATGTAGTAGTATTCTTGCATGTTGCATGGTGTATTACATGATTCTCATGATGTCCCTAAGGTTTCTATTCTACAACAAAGGTTGCATTTGCTTAGCGGAGAAATATGTTAGTAATTCACGTATAGGAAAGAGCAACTAAATTGTGCCACATGGAGTAAAATGAGGGCTCCACACTTACCTCTATTAGAGCATTGTTTGTTCACTGGACGAATTCTAAGAGACTGCTTCCACTTTTCATTACCGACTAATTGGAAAAACAGCCTGCAAGTTGATTTACAAGTAAGCACTGCTCGTCATTGTGATGCTTGCTGTTAATGTGCATCACACTTGGGACACGCTATGTCAAATGTGTGCTGAGGTATTACTTATTGGCGATCAGTATTATTCTCACTTGGGGAATCATGCCATACGTGATTCTCACAGATTCCCTTTTATTTTCTTTATAGTGTACTTACTTTGGCTTAAAATCATGGTATGTCACTGTTTCACTTCTAGGAATGTGCAATTAAACTGTGTCAAATACGTGCTGCAATGTTATTTATTGGCAATCAGTATTATTCTATCCTGGCAATGCTGGGATACTTCTCAGTTTCCCATTCAAATTTATTAGACAATACAGGATGCCTTTGCTTAGCAGTGCTTTATGTCAATCAATCACATTTAGGATTGTGCAACTACATTGGACCACAGTGAGTGAAATGAGTGCTCCACGGTTTTTGTGGTAAAGCATTATTTTTCACCAGGTGAAGTCTAAAATGTTTTTCCTTTTGACTTTTCCATCTAACACAGAATAAAATTAGTCTGCATATTGCATTTAGGTATAGCGCTGATGGTTTTTGTAATGCTTGTTGTGTACATACATATTCCTTGGTACAAGCTGTGTCAAATGTGTGCTACAACGTTATTTACTGGCAGTTCGTATGATTCTATCATCACAGTGCTGGAATACCTGTTTCGCAATGATCCGTTCATATATATTATACTATACGGGGTGCATATACCCAGGAGAGCAGTATCATTGTTTCACTTACAGGAATGGGGAACTAAATTTTGCCACACTGAATGGAATGAGTGCTCCAAAGTTATTGGTAGGAAAGCATTATTTGTTCTCTGGGGAAGTCTAAATTATTTTTCTTTATACATTTTCGTGTTTTACAAAATACATACGCTCTTTGCTTTTCAAAGCAGCTCACAGCCTTTGTCATGTTTGTTTTGTATGTGCATCTCCCTTGGCACACTCTGCGTCTAATGTGTACTGCACTATTGATTGGCAATGACTAATCTTCTCCTGTGGTGCATGCAGTTATACCTCATTCTCATGGTTTCACTTTTAGTGAAGTTATACTCTACAGGGTGCATTTAGGAGTGAGCGCTATATCAATCTTTCACATTTAGGAATTTGTGTCTACACAATACCACAGTGAGTGAAATGAGTGCTCTGCAGGCATTAGTGGGAAAGACTTATTTCATCAATGGGTGAATTGCAAAACAATTTTGCATTTTACATCTCCAGGTTATAAGGAATACAAGTACTGTGCTGTTTGCTTTAACAAATAAGAGCTGACAGCCTTTGTTATGGTTGTTGTGACTGTAAATCCTCCTTGAATCACATTGTATCAAATGTGTGCTCCAGTGTCATTTAGTGGCGATCAATATTATTCTTATATGGCCATGATGCTATAACTGATTCTCTCAGTGATCCATTCATATTTATCGGACTACAAAGGGTGCTTATGCTTTGGAAAAAGGAATGGCAATGTTTCACTTATAGGAATGTCCAACTAAACTGCACCACACTGAGATGAATGAATGTGACGTAGTTTTTGGTAGGAAAGCCTTATTTGTTCACTGAGTGAATTGCAAAATATTTTCCCTTTAATTTCCCTCTAATCTAGAAGATAGTTACTCTACTGTGTGCATTCGTGAATAAACTCTGAAGGCCTTTTTTATGCTGTTTTTGAATGGGCTTAGACCTTGGTTAACACTGTGTCAAACCTGTGCTCCACTTATTTATAGGCAATCAGTATTATTGTAAAGCATGGCAGGGTATAATATTCAAATTCACTTAGTCTCGGTTTCATTTTTATTATACTCTACTCTCAGCATTCCACAGCAATTTAAAAAAAACTTTAGTTTTTCAGTGCATGAAATCTAAAATGGTTTTGCTTTATACTTTTCAATCTAATGGTGAATACAGGTATACTGTGGGTTCATTTGCCAGTAAGCCCTGATAGCCTTTCTTATGCCTGTTGTGAGTAGGACTCTTTTTAGGGACATGTTTTTCAAATGAGTGCTACCTTTCTAGGACAATCAGTATTATTCTGGCTTTGTGTATGCACTAAAACCTGATTCTCACTGTTACCCTTTTGTGTATATTTTACTTCCTGGGTGCATATTTTTAGGAGTGCCGTATGTATATGGCAAGTTTTCCCTTATAGAAATGTGAAACTATAGTGTGCCACACTATGAATTTGTATGAGTTTTAGGATGGATTCTTTTTTCTACTTCTGCAAAACATGCTATTGGGATTTTGAGAGGGATTCTACTGAATCTACAGATTACTTTGGGTAGTATTGACTTCTTAACAATACTTTCTTTCAATCCATGAACCTGGGATGTCTTTCCATTTGTGTCTTCTTTTATTTATTTCAGCAATGCTTTTATACATTCAGTGTACAAATTCTTTATCTGCTTAGTTAAATTTATTCCCAAGTAGTTTATTATTTTTGATACTATTGTAAATGGAATTGTTTTCTTAATCTCCTTTTTGGGTTGTTCATTGTTAGTGTATAGACTTACAACTGATTTTTGTGTGTTGATCATCAGATTCCCTTTGAAACCCGTATTATGACATGTCACTACCCACCTCAGTCCAAGTCAAAATGCCTTGCTTGGTGCAAATAGTTTTCCTTTTGTGGGGAATCATCAACAGTAAAGATATAAGTTGATCAAAACTTACTCTGAGAAATCGTCAACAGGGGAGAACAGAGATGTCCATGGGGAGATGAAATACACTAATTTTGTTGTTCTGAACACATCACAGGCTTTTCTCATCTAACTCGGAATGCAGCTTCACAACTTTTCCTCTTGGACTGCATGTGGTGTCTGAGTATCCTGCAGGTGAGCCCAGCTGTCATGCCATCACCTACCTATCACCATCATCAACAGCCTGCAGGGTATCTTCATCTTCCTAGTGCTTTTTCACCAGCAAGTGCTACTTTCTAGTTCCCACCTGGGACCCTTCTCTTTTCAACCCATTTCAGTGAGCTGACCCAGAACATGGCTTGTGTCTGTGGAAACTTGTTCAGAAGAATCAGGAAAACAATAGCTGAGTCTGAGAATTACACACTCCAGCAGGGCTGTATCTTATGCCTTTGAATTGAACACAGTAAGAGCATGTTTTGCTCTTCCCCAGAGAACCTCTCTAATTGATTCACTTGGGGTGCATATGTTTATAACACCAGCAACCTGGGTCCACAGTGGGTGATGTTTTAGGGTGGCTCACACTTGACCTACTCTTTGACTCACTAGAAGGCATTTCCTCCAAAAAAAAAACATTGTGAAAAAGTTGACTGTTCCTCATAGGTGACTATGTTCAACTTGATTCTTCACATGCTCATTAAAGAATCCATAAAAGTATTGGGCACCAACTTTGTGCTGCCTGTAATGTTGTATGCTTTATAAATGTAGGCAAATACCCCAAACTTTTAAGGATAGTCATATCTGTTAGTTAAATAGAACCAAATGTTTCAGACTGTGATTTACAAGCTAAGCATGTCAGCATCTTTATCTGTTCCTTCAATTCCACATAATGTTAAGTGTTACTTTATGCCCACTGCCTCACAATGGCAGAAAATAGCTTACGTGTGCACATACATGCACACGTACTTTTATAAAGTAAACTGAGCTATCTTAACTTGGAATTCTGAGCTTGTAAAAATTTCTATTGTTTTATTCTTTAGTTTTGGTATATTCAAACTGCAAGATTTGGAATAAGACTTAGTAAAGGCATGGGGTGATTTTTCTAATAGTACTGCTATCTACAGGCTGAAGATTAATAAAAGTCATTGTTTAATCTCTCCTCTAATGCTAGAATGTGATGACAATTTGTCTCTCTAGGGTCTGGCTGAAGGTGGGAGGGTGGTCTTGTTCTCTCATGCCAACAGTCTTTTCTGTGACTTCATATAATTTTTTTTTTGTCACCCAGGCTGGAGTGCAGTAACATAATCATGGCTCACTGTGGCCTCAGCTTCCTCAGCTCAGGTCATCCTTCCATCTCAACCTCCCAAGTAGCTGGAACTACAGGTGTGTCTGCCATGCCTTGTTAATGTTTTGAATTTTTGTAGAGATGAGGTGTCACTTTGTGGCCCAGGCTAGTCTTGAACTCCTGGGCTCAAGCAAACCGCTTGCCTTGGCCTCTCAAAGTGCTGGGATTACAGGCATGAACCACTGTGCCCAGCCCCCAACACTCACTTCTATTTTTTTTCTAAATATATACAGCATTTTGCCCACTTTAGCTTTTTTGGGAGTGGTAGTACCAAAAGACTGTGAGATAGAGTTGTACGTAGATGAAAAAAATAGAATAATGTATTTCTGAGTAGAATGGGCATCACTGCTTCAAATAATCAACTCTTTCTTATTTAGTTTACCATGCATGGCACCATAGTAGGCTTTCCTATGTAAGAGTCAAGATGAGCACAGTTCCCTAGGGAGTAAGAACAAAGGATTTTTCATAACATATAATTTTTTTTCCCATTTTTATTTTAGATTTAGGGTGTCCACATGCATGTTTGTTACATGGACATATTGTACAGTGGTGGGGATTGGGTCATAGGTGGCCCATTCTTCAGATAGTGAACATTGTACCCAATGGGTAATTTCTGATCCCAACCCCCATTCTCACTTCCCTCCTCACTAGTGTCCCCAGTGTCTATTTTTTTCATCTTTGAGACCTTTTAGTTCAAATACATGAGTGAGAACATGCGGTGTTTGGTTTTCTGTTTCTGAGTCAATTAACTTATGATGATGATGTCCAGCTCATCCACATTGCTGCAAAAGACATGGTTTTATTCTTTTTAATGGCTGCATAGTATTCCATATCACTCACACAAGTGAGGATGGCAATTACTAGAAAGTCAAAGAACAATAGATGTTGGCACGATTGCAGAGAAAAGGGAATGCTTATCCACTGTTGGTAGGATTATAAACTAGCTTGACCTCTATGAAAAACAGTATGGAGATTACTCAAAGAATTAAAAATTGAATTACCATTTGACCCAGCAATTTACTAGGGACCTACTCAAAGCAAAATGAATTAATATATGAAAAGGATACCTGTACTCATGTGTTCATTGCAGCACTATCCACAACAGCAAAATCATGGAACCAAATTTAGTGCCCATCAATAACTGACTGGATAAAGAAAATGTGGTATATATAAGGGGGTTCCCTACAACCCACAGTATGTTTATACAAAATTGTGTATTTAATTCTTACATGTTTAAGCTTCAGTCGGCTTCAAAGTACTCTCATTTGATGCAATACACCTATCGAGATGCTTTTTCCACTGCTCAAAACAGTTTTTGAACTTGTCAGTTCTGGTGTCCTTCAGTGCTTTTTTGTTTCACCTCTTCCATATTGGCAAAATTTTTCTCTTCGAGGACCTTTTTTATCCATAGAAATAAATGGGGTTAAAAGGGTGCTAGGGGAGAGATTGGTTAAAGGGGGGCAACATGGGGATCATGCTATTTTTGGTCAAGAACTGCTGAACATTCAGCGAGGTGTGACAGGTGCACTCATCAATCACCCATCACACAATGGGCAAACATGGTGAAAGAGTCTCTAAAAAAATTAATTGAAGTTGAACACAGCCTCCCACACAATGTTAGCTGGTACATTGATGCCGATGGATGCTTAGAACACTTACCTAGTGGAGAAGCCTATACTTCAAGGATCCTGCCCTCCAAAAGATAATTCCATTTTTTAAAGTTCCCTACATGTTTACACCATGGAAGAACAAACATTTAAACAGAAACCATTGCTAATGGCTAATGAGTCAAGGAGCCCCTATATGTAAGCCATGCTAGGGCATCACCTGCTGTGTTCCCAGGTTTGCCTAGTGTGACAGGCACATACTCTTCCAGTGAATCAGTAAGCAAAATGCTCTGGGAGTGATGCGTATAACCATGCTGGATTTGAAGGCATCCGACATGGCCCTGCTGGAGAGTGTGCACACCTCAGACTCCACTCTCAGTTTCCTTATTGCTTTGAACCATTTCCCAAATTGCTCCTGGATCTGCAGAGGTAAGCACATTCTGGGTCAGCTCACAGAGAGGGGCGGGAATGGGAGAAGTCTTGGGGGGTAGTTGGGCAGTGGTACCTGCGGGCTGAGGAGGCTGTAGACCAGGAAGATGAAGAAGCCCTGAAGCCTGTTGATGATGGTAAAGAGGTAGACCATGACCCGGGCAGCTGGGCCCAACTATAGCAAGCCCAGACACCACATGATGAATAGCTGAGTCATTGCTTTAAATGTCAGGATTCTGGGTTGGATGAGAAAGGAGGTTTGTTGCACCCAGAGCCACAGGATCAAGGCTATTCTCATCTCCACTCATGGCTCCCTGCTCTTCCCTGAAGGTAGTTTCTCAGACTCAATTGTGTTGGCTTAGATCTTTCCTGTCATTGACACTCCACAATAGAAATGACACTTGGGTCTAGGATAGCATTTTGACTTGGAAAGCAGAGATACTTCATATGAGAGGGCACCCCAAAAATCCAGGAATTATCTTTTGGGCGGTTGGCCCCTTGTAATACAGGTTTCCTCTGCTAGCAGATTTTCTAGGAACCCCTCAGAATTGTGAGAGGTTATGTTCAGCTTCAGCGAGCTTTTTTTTTTTTTAGATTCTTTCAACTCATTTGTCCATTTCAGGATGGGTGATTTACAAGCATACTTGTCCATACCACCCTGAGTGTTCAGCAGTTTTTGGCCAAAAAAGGCATGACCCCCATGTCCCACCCTCCCTATTCACCCAATCTTGCACTAAGCGACTTTTTGTTGTTGTTTTTTTCTTTGGGTGAAAAAAAATCCTCAAAGGGAAATGTTTTGCTGATATGGAAGAGGGAAAACAAGACAAACAAAAAATGGCAGAAGCATTGAAAGGCATCAAAATCGATGAGTTCAAAAACTTTTGAAGAGTAGAAAAAGCATCTCACTAGGTATATTGCATCAAATGGAGAGTACTTCAAAGGTGGCTGAAGTTTAAACATGTAAGAATAAATACACAATTTTTAAATAAGTAAATTCCAGGGTTTTTGGTCCTCCTCATAATTCTGTGTTCCAATGAAGATCCCAAATTTTGTTCAACCAACCTTACTGAGGACATACTGTGCTACAGCCTTGGCATTAAAAATAGCAAAGAGAAGAGTTCTGCTTCCGTGAACTTCATAGTCTCTTCAAATGACTACTACAACCAAAGAATGATGTACAAAGTTTGGGAAGGATATCGATAGAAATCTGGAAGAAAGTACATTCGTTTTGCAAAAGTGTGCCTGGAGTGAAGGTTTGCCCAACCCCCCTAGAGGATTTGATGTTGACCAGGAATTTTCCAGAGGGAGAATTGCATGAGGAGTGAAAAGGAGTCTGAACTGAGGATAAGATTGTGTGGACAGTCATGAAAACATAAATATTTTAGCACTTCTATCGTAAGACTGTTGACAAAAACCCAAAGAATGTTTTGTTCTTGCCTTTTATACAAATAATTGATGCATAATATTTGTGTATCATTATGGGATACATGCGTTCTTGTTTTTTTACATGCATACAATGTGTAATAATCAAGCCAGGACATTTAGGGTGTCTATCACCTCAAGTTTATCACAGTTTATATGTGTTGGGAACATTTCAAGTCTTCTCTTCTAGCTATATTAAAATATATTATACATGATGGTTACTACCATCCCCTACTCTGCTATCAAACATTAAAACATTTCTTCTATCTATATGTTTGTACCCAGTAAACAAGTTCTCTTTATATCCCTTATCTCCCACCCCACGCGCTTCCCAGCCTCTGGTATCTGTCATGTTACTCTCTGTCTCCGTGTCATCAGTTAGTTTTAGCTCCCACATACGAGTGAGAATGTGTGATACTGGTCTTTTTGTGCCTGGCTTATTTTACTTAACATAATGACCTCCAGTTCCACCATGTTCACTTAACATAATGACCTCCAGTTCTGCCATGTTGCTGAAAATGACATGATTTCATTTTTTAAGTGGTGACTAGTAGTCCATTATGTATATGTTTCTATATATCCATATACAGTTTATCAACCAATGTTGACTCTTCCTGTTACTGAGGGATTCACAAAATGGGATTAGAGGTGGACAGAACATTTTGCATGGGGTGTCAGCAGCAGACCACTGGGTCTGATATGGCTGCTGTGGGAGGATGGCTGCATCTATTTACTCTGGGTCACCTCAGATCCCTGAGAAGAGACACCGGGGGCTGTTGAGGCACATGGCTTTGCTCTTGGGAACCATGCATGTATGTCTATGTGGTTGTCCCCTCTTCTCATCTTACCTTGTGTTTTGGAGAGTGGACCCTCTACTGTTGAGGGAAGAGTGCTTTGCAAAATACAAAGTGTCATCAGAAATAAAAAATTCATCTTCAGAAAACCACAAATTTATTGAATGAAAATTTAAACATGTTATACCTTCATTCTAGCCTCTCCAACATCAATTATACACATAAGCAGTTTTAAAACATTGAATAACAGTGTTAGAATTTGAGGACTGAGGAGTTTTTATTTTATTTTAAGAAACCCATGACAACCCATGACAGCCCAGACACATTTCTGCTCATGTTACTATTCTTATAATCCTACTCTTCTATTGACCCTCAGCTGGGCAGTAAGGATGGTCTAGCAATGTCACTCAAGAGAAGATGGCACAGATGGGGCCAAAGAAGCTCCATATAAATCTCTTTTCTGGGTGGAGCCAGCAGCTGAGCAAAAAAGAGAGTACTATCTGTATTGGTCCTTGGACGCACAGAACAGCTATGGACATCCATTCCCTCCCACCCCCTCCCTCTTCCTCCCTTCCTTCCTTCATCAACAAATATTGAATGTCTCTTCTGTGACAGTCTCTGTGCTTGGCTCTGAAGATATAGTGGTGAAGAAAGTAAACATGACCTTAGATCCAACAAATTTCAACTAAAAAATGAAAGCCTTTGAGAACGTATATCTGGATGTCATAATATACTTTGAGAATGTATATCTGGATGTCATAGTTTATTTTGGGGTCTATGGAATTGGAATGGTTCAGGAAAATTCCCCAAGGAAATTCTGTTTTAGCTGAGACATGAAGAATGAATGGGTGTTCCTGAGATAAACAATTCTGAAGCAGGAGAGAAATCTGTAAATATGCTAGCAGGTTTTAGAGTCCAGTGAGCCTAACATAGCTTTAAAAGTTTTTCTTACATCATTTAAATTGTTTGTCGGCTGTAAAACTCATCAACTGAGTTTAAATGTACTTTTATGGCTCTATTGAAATGTATTTCATGTATCATAAAATTCACTTGTTTAGAGTGCACAGTTCAGTGATTTTTAGAATTCTAGAGTTGTACAACTATTGCCACAATCTAACTTTAAAATATTTCCAGTTGTTCAAAAAGAAACCTTGTACACATTATCAGTCACTCTTCATTGCCACTTCCATATATTCCACTCTCACTCGCCACTTCAGCCCCAGGAAACTATGAATCTTCTTTCTGTCCCTATGGATTTGCCAAGTCTGGACATTTCACATAAATGCAAGCATACTGCATGTGTTCTATGACTTAAAACTTAACATGTTTTCCAGGTTCATCCATATTGCAGCATTAAAAAAAGATAAATAATCTTTTATAATTCTTTTTATGGCTAAATACTATCTCACAACATGGACAAACCATATTTTGCTTATACATTCATCAGGGAGAGACATTTAGATTGTTTCCAATTTTGAATGATTTAAAATAATGTGTTATGACTATTCATTTAACAAATTTTTATGTGGACATCTGTTGTCATTTGTTTTGAGTATATACCTAGGAGTGAAACTGATGGGTCATATGGTAGTTATATGTTTAACTTTTTGAGTAACTGCCAAACTAAAGAAATTAAAATATAAATCAAGGTAAATAAAAGTATAATTTTTGCTGGTACACCTGCACTACAAAACATACTAGATAGATTCCGTCAGGGTGAAATGAAAGGACACTAGATGGTAAATTGAATCCACACAAAGAAGTAAAGAGTACCAATAAAAGTAATTACATCTGAATTATGAAATACAGAGTAAATATATTTTTGCTTGTTACTCATTTCTTCTGTTTAAAAAAGACAACTGCACAAAGAAATACTTATAAAATTGTGTCAATGATTTTATAAGGTGTACAGATAGGATTTTTATAAAAATTATAACAACAAGGAGAAGGTAGGAAATGGGAGGCATATTGGAAGAAAGTTTTGTGTCGTACTTTTGTTTGGAAATTAAGTTAGTGTTAATTCACTAGATTGTTTTAACTTAATATGATAATTGCAATCATAGTAAATAAACAACAAAGAATTTTAAAATTATAATTGAAAATATCCATTTAACACAAAGATGAACAGAAATGAAAAATGGTAATAAAAAGCGTATAAGATATATAGAAAAGAAATAATAACATGGAAGATAAAAATTCTACCTTATCAGCTGTTACAGGAGATGTAAATTTGTTAAACACCATAATCAAAAGTTAGAGAATGATAGTATGGACAAAAATTATATGCCTTCTACATGAGACACATTTTAGATTCCAAGACATAAATAGGTTGAAAGAAAAAGATAGAAGCAGGAAACAAATGAGAACCAAAGTGGATATATTAATATCAGACAAGATAGGTTTTAAGACACAACATATCACTAAAGGCAAATAACATTTTATAATAATAAGGCCAATCCAACAGGAAGAGATAATGACTATAAACATATAGGTACCAGAGTCCCTACTAAATGAAACAAAACTGAACAGATTGAAGAGAGAAACAGACATTCAACAATAATAATTGAAGTCTTAAATTCCTCTGTAGTGACATAGTGCCCCTCAAATGATATATCCAAGTCTTAATCCATGGTATCTGTAATTATGGCCTTATTTACAGATAGGGTTTTTGCAGTTGTAACTGAATTAAAGATCTTAATATGAGATCATCTTGAATTTAGGATGGTCTTAATTCAATGACTCTTGTCCTTATAATTCTTACAAGGAGAAGGGGATTTCCAATACAGAAGCACAGAGATGCAAGCCATGGGGAGACAGAGGCAGATACTGAAGTTATGCAGACTCTAGCTGAGCAATGTTTGTTTAGAACCACCAGAAACTCTAAGAGGCAAAGAAGGATTCTCTCCTAGAGGCTTCAGAGGGATTGTGGCACTGCCATTTTCTTGATTTTGGACTTCTGGCCTCCACAACTGTGAGAGAATAAATTTTTGTTATTTCAAGCCCTCAATTTCATGATAATTTGTTATAGCTGCCTCAGGAAAGTAATACAACATTACTCTCAGTAATTGATAGAATAATGAGACAGGAGATCAAAAAGAAAATAAAATACTTGAACAACCCAGTAACTAAGTAGATCTAATAGACATCTATAGAATATGCCACTCAAAAGCAGCAAAATACACACTATTCTCAAGCACACAAGAAATAGTCTCCAGGATAGACTATATGTTAGGCATTGAAAGAAGCCTCAATATAATTCAAAGATTGAAATAATAAAAACTATTTTTTCAGACCATTGTTGAATGAAATTAGAAACCCACAATAGAAGAAAATTTGTAAAAATTAAACAAGACTCTCCTAAATAACAAATAGGTCAAAGAGGAAATCACAAAGGAAATTAGAGAATACTTTGAGATAAGTAAAAATGAAAATACGACATAGAAAATTTGCAGAAGGCAGCTATTTTAGTGCTTGGAGGAAAATTCAAAGGTGCCTATCTAAAAAAATGCATACAAATCTTAACAGTCTGATCTTCCAACTTAAGAAAAGAGAAGATCAAGATAAACTTATATCTAGCAGAAAGAAGAACATAATAAAGATTAGTGTGGAAGCAAATAAAACAGAGAATCAAAAGTTAGAGAAAATCAATAAAACAAAAGTGACTTTTTGAAAAGATCAACAAAATTGGCAAGTTTACTATACTGACCAGTAAAGACAGAAAACTCAATATTATCAGGGATAAAAGATGGTACATTAATACTTAACTTACAAAAAGATAAAATATGTTAAGGAACTACAAAAAACTCTGACACAAATTAGATAATCTAGATAAAATGGATACATTCTTAGAATGACATGCTACCAAAACTATCTCGAGGAACTAGATGATTTGAATAGACCTACAACAAGTAAAGAGATTGAATTAATAATTTGAAAACTTCCAATAAAAGAAAGACCAAGCCCAAATGGTTTCACTGAGTTCAATCAGACATTTAAAGAAAAATTAATGCCGATTCTTCACCAAATTAAAAATAGAAAAGAAGGGACAATTTCTTTTTTTTTTTTGAGTTGGAGTCTCACTCAGTCGCCCAAACTGGAGTGCAGTGACCACTCCCGGCCACCTCACCTCGACCTGCTGGGCTCTGGCGATCCTTCCGCCTCAGCCTTCCAGTGGGACACTTTCTAAACCATTCAACAAGGCCAGCATCACCTTGATACCAAAACCTGAAAAAGACATTGGAAGAAAATAAAACTGCAGAGGAAAATCCCTTTCAAATAGGAGTGCAAAAAACAAAATCCTGCAATATATAAACAGAATTACACAAGCTGGGCATGGTGGCTCATGCCTGTAATTTCAGTGCTTTGGGAGGTTGAAGTGGAAAGATTGCTTTAGGCCAGGAGTTTGAGACAACCTTGCACCACATGGTGAGACCTTGTCTCTCTAAAAAGTTTAAAAAAGGGATAATACGCCATGACCAAGTGGTAGTTATTTCAGGGCTGCAGGGCTGGTTTAGTATCCAATAACCAGTCACAGTAATACATATATTAATAGAATAAAAATTATATGATCATCTGAATAGGTTCAGAACCGCACTTGACAGAATCACACACTCTTTCATCATCAAAGCACCCAACACACTAAAAATAGATAAGAATTTCCTCAACTTGAAAAAAGGGTGTCTGTGAAAAATCCTTAGTGAACATCATACTTTAATGGGGAAAGATTGAATGCTTTTTCTCTAAACTCAGGAACAAGACAAAGTTGTCTGCTTTTCTAGTCAATGTTGTCTTGGAGATTTTAGTACAATTAGGCAACAACAACAACAAACCTATAGAGAAAAATGCCTGGCACAAAGTAGCACCTTATAAATCTTAACTATGACAATATCAATTGTTTTGGTCATTCCAATCAGGTCTACCTGACCTGATGAAAAATGGAACTATCTTATAGGATTTGGATAAAATAGGTTACATTTAAAAAAAAATTTTCCTGAGCACTTAAAAAAATTTCATCCTTACTATTTCAAGGAAAAAGATTTAAACATATTTTCCTTAATTAGTATACTATTCTACCAGAAAGATCCCCTAGGGATTATTACTTAGTGTCTCTCTGCATATTATGCTTTGGCATAACTAAATTGCTGCATTGGTTCTAGTGTTGACTGTGGACATGTTAGAGAAGACAGGGGTAAGTGAAGCTTGCATTTACTGGGCATGAGTTCTATAAAGGTGATGCCTGGATGTTGCAGAAATGGACACAATCACAGCTGGGACTCTGTAGTTGGCAAGGTACATGAGTCTGCTAAGGCTTGAGTAGGTAACCATCAGGTTCCAAGCACTGAGGAAAAGGTGCAGGCCTTCCAGCAGCATCCAGGTGAAGGAGGCCAGGTAGAGATAGTGCAAGGCACCAGTGATAGTGATGCACAGCCCCTGTGGGAGGAGAAAGAGATGCCCAGGACAGCAGTAAGGTCTGAGTGTGCTCAGGACTTCTCCTGTATGCTGCCACTGGGGAGAATTCTGAGAGCTACGACTGAGCTGTACCTAAAAATATGTGTTTTCTATTTGAGTCAGGCAATGTGAAATTGGTAGATTCCTCCTCTAACCATCTCCAGGACTTATGGCTATTTTATTAAGGTACCCAATGCAACATCACTCCATGAGCCAGCATTCCCTGTGGCAAGGAAGGGAGTACTTTGGGACACCAGCATCAGTACCTTGAGTTCAGTTCTGTCAATCACCGTGAGGAATAGGAGGTGGGTCAGGAAGAGGCAGAGCAAGAGCTGCAGGTGCAGCCAGGTGCTGGTGTTCTGGATGACTTTGCACAGGAGGAAGGTGAGGGCTGCTAGGAGGAGGCATAGCAGGGAGAGACACAGCCCCATGTAGGTGATGACAGTCAGCATGAAATTCTCCTCCTGGGACCCAGTAAAGAGGAGCTCATGGCCATGTTTTCCTGCTCCAGGGTTGTCGGTGACCAGCACTGATCTATGAGGGAGGGTTAGGACTCGCACCGGAGAGTCTGGACGGCGAGAAGAGATCACTTGGAGGCAGTTCTTCTGGGATCAGCTTGATCAGAACTGAGTCCAAATTTTATTCAGACTCCTTCCAACTTATATACCATTTTCTATACCTTCCAGCAGTGTGATAATTACTTGCTGGGGGCGTACAAATTCCATGATGTATATCGCGCTTTACAAACTATGCATCACAAGACCATCACGAGACTTGCAAGTTCCAAGCAAACAATTCAAACTCCATGATGCCTGACATGCTTCACAAAACTTACATTAAGGTCACAGGTTCACAATTTCAATACAGTTTGTTCAAAGTGTTTTCCATAATGTTCAATAAATCGTTCATAGTATACTGTTTGTTCTAAACCCTGATTAATACAAAACCTTTCTAAGTTAACTCTAGGTTCAATCCAAGTTCACTGATTCCTAATATTTTTTAATGATTGATATTATCAACTTAACACTGTACTATAATCTATAAGTTTACTTAAATAACTTAATTTTTATTTATTCCATTAACCTATTATGATTCAACATAGTGCCCTGTAATTCTATATTCATTAATTCAAAACTTATTCCTTACCATGACTTATATGAGTTCCAAAATCTAAACTTTAATTTTTATATGATCTAGTGATTGGACTTTAATACTATGCTATATCTCATTAAGCTAATAACTTATCATTAAATCTTATAATTATCATTAACGTATGATTTTTAAAATTATAATTCTCATTCTATTCTAATAAAACTACGACTTTAACCCAAAACTTAAATCTTTTTTCCTAGTATATTAATACATGGCTACGTGTAAAATTTTCTATTGTCATATTAGAAGCAAAAACAACATCGTTGGGAAAATTTCGGTATACTAATCAAAGGATCTTAAAATTGGCCTACAGGAACAGGAACTAAAGTCATAATCTGAGAAAAGGAAACTTAAAAGCTTAAACAAAACTTAAAAGTTTTCTATGAATGCTTATTACTGTTTAAATCTTTTCCAATGGAAATTGTATCATCCTAAATGTATGTTATATCCAAACAAGTTTATTCTAAAAATCAAATAGTAGCTGTCACACTCTTGGATAATGGACTGCATGGTTACCATGACAATGGTCACGGGCTGAAGCAAACAGAGTTTCGGCATGTAACGAAACTAGAAAAACGTCCTGCCTGGCTAGAGGCAGGGCAATAAAACTATTATGGTAATTTAGTTTCTAATCTTAATCCTAGGAGAAACTGCCTTTGGGACCAAGAGCTGACTAACCAGTCTACCAGGAAATAGAAGTTCTAAAAATATCTAGAAAGAAGTACAACTTAGAAGGGACAAGGTCATATAAAATAATTCTGCTGTGCAACTTTCCATCAGGTGTATAGAGATTTACTTATAAGTTTTACTGCCATGTATGCACACTGGTCACTAATCACACGCCAATATTATAGGTATAACTGATATCCTATGTCAGAGGCGATCTTCCAGATGGGCCTTTACAGGCCTCAGCCATGTAGCTATAGATGTTGGCTCCCAACATTTCCCCCTTTTTTATTAAAAAACATATGTAAAACATCTTGGCTTCTATCTTAGGTTGTTCTCGCTTCACCGTAGTTGTTACCCATCATCGGCTGGTCCTCCCTCCAGGCGGAGGATGCCTGTCTTAGGTTCATACCAGGTGGCTGGAGTCTTACCCGTCACTGAATACCAAGAGTGTAAATACTTGAGGGGACATAGGGAGAATGAAGAATGGTGAGCTGATGACACAGATGACACAAAATATTAGCCTTTATGACATAAGTGACCAGCTGATAGATGACATTATCTTTTTGTTTTATTAGTAAGAATTGCCAAATGAATATTATCAGAGTTACGTTGAACTGCTTTCCTTAAACATTGGATGATGACTGGAAAGATAAACAGCAGAAAAAGAACAATCATACCAATAGCAATGAAATTATAGATCAGATTCCAAACAGAATTAGAAGCCACAAACTGAGAAAGGGAAGAAGTAAATCTAGATGCTAGTTGAGAAAATGAAAGTGAGGAAAGATGTGCCTGAGAAATAGCAGTAATCTGACTATGCAACTGTTGAATGTTTAAAGAAGAATTAGAAGACTGCCAAACTCCCATAAGAAGTTTCTGAACATCTGTCCAACTGACATTCTGACCATCATATGGCAAAAGTGTAACACAAATCCATTTAAATTGTGCATGACAAGCTACAGACATTTGAACCTTAATGTGTTGTATTTGGTTTCCTATATATACTAATGCTGATTCTAAAGCATTTAACCTATCAATAATACCTTTATCTATCTGCTCTTGAGTAAATAAAGCTAAACTAACATTTTGAGATAAATCATTCACATGATTTGCTGTGTGCACTTTCTTGTACTAAAGCAGTTGCAAAAGCAGTCACAGA
>NW_007234432.1:0-27239 GCF_000164805.1 Carlito syrichta | reverse complement strand
GCCTAACTCCAGTCAGAATGGCAATTATCAACAACTCAAAAAATAACAGCTGCTGGAGAGGGTGTGGTGAAAAGGGAACACTTCTACACTGTTGGTGGGAGTGTAAACTAGTGCAACCTCTGTGGAAAGCAGTGTGGCGATTCATAAAAGCTCTAAAAATTGACCTTCCATATGACCCTGCAATCCCCCTACTGGGAATATACCCTGAAGAACACAAATCACTCTATAAAAAAGATACCTGCACACGTATGTTTATCGCAGCATTGTTCACAATAGCAAGAACCTGGAAACAACCATGCTGCCCATCAAAAGAGGACTGGATTAAAAAAATGTGGTACATATACACGATGGAATACTACGCAGCCATAAAAAAGAACAAAATCATGAATTTCGCTGCAACCTGGATGGAACTAGAGTCTATAATACTGAGTGACCTCTCACAAAAACAAAAATCCGAATATCACATGTTCTCACTCATATAATGGACCTTGAACATCCAATGCAATACTATGAGAAAATGACGGATGGTACTGGGAAACTATGGGGGGGAGGGGGATGGGATTAACAGTAGCAAATATCTGTCGGGGGATGGGAAAACACTTATTATCTACAGGGTGCCTGAATGAAACGTCATTGTACACCTACCCTTAACTGTACCCCACAAAACCATAATAAAAACTACTGATTAATGAAAAAAAACAAAAAAACAAAAACAAAAACAAAAAACAAATAAAGAACCTATGAATGCACCTTAAAGAATAAGTAAAGCAGCAGAAAATTGAAACAGGACTCCTACCTATCACCATACACAAAAATTAACTCTAAATGGATCAGAGGCCTAAACATAAAACCTCAAACTATAAGAATTTTATAAAATGCAGGAGACATCCTTATGGAAATTGGAACTGGCAGCCAATTCCTAATCAAGACCCCAAATGCCCATGCATAAGTATAAGATAGACAAGTGGGACCTCATCAAACTGAAATACTTCTACAAAGTGAAAGAAACCATCAAGAGAGCAGGGAGACAGCCCACAGAATGGGAAAAAATATTTGCCAACTGTATATCTGACAAAGGCCTAACATCTAGACTCTACAAAGAACTCAGATGGACAGGAAGGAAAAACACCAAACAGCCCCATTAAAAAGTGGACAAAAGATATGAGTAAATACTTCTCAAAAGAAGACTTTTTTTTTGTTGGGCAGCCAACAGACACATGAAAGAGTGCTCAGGCTCACTAATCATCAGAGAAATGCAAATCACCTAACCCCAGTAAGAATGGTCTTCATTTAATAAAACAAACAACAGCTGCTGGTGAGGATGTGGAGAAATAGGAATGCTTCTACACTGCTTGATGGGAATTCAAACTAGTGTAACCTCTTTGGAAGACAGTGTGGGGATTTCTGAAAGCACTAGAAATTGACCTTCTATATGACCCAGCAATTCCCCTTTTGGGAATATACCTGGCGGAGTTCAAGTCATTCCCCAAAAGATACCTGCACATGCATGTTTATTGGAGCTCTATTCACAATAGCAAAAACACGGAACAACCATGCTGCCCATCAAAACTGAACTGGATAAAATAATGTGGTATACACACACAGTGGAATATTATGCAGCCATAAAGAAGGACAAAATATGGACTCTGCAGCAACTTAGATGAATTTAGAGTATGTCATACTCAGTGATCTATCACAGAAAAAAAGAATAGAGTGCCATATGGTCTCACTCATAAGTGGAACTTGAAAAATTATCATAATACTATAAGAATGGGATTGGCAGTAGTGGGAAACTGCCTGGGGAGGGTGGAAGGGGACTGGCAGTTGAGGGAAACTGCCGGGGAGGCGGGGGGACACCTCATCAACAAGAGTACCTGCATAATGAACATTTGTATACCTAACCCTGAATTGTACCCCACATATTTAAAATAAAAAAAATTTAAAAAGATTAAGTAAAGCAAGCACAAACCAGACCCCAAATTAGCAGAACAAGAGAAATAATATAGATCAAAGCAGAACTAAATGAAACAGAGATTAAAAACAATGCAAAGGATCAATTATATGAAAAGATGATTTTTCAAAAAGATAAACAAAATTGATAAAGCACTAGCTAGACTAATTAAGAAAAGAGTCCAGGGATTTGAGACCAGCCTGGGTAACATGACAAGATCTCGTCTCTACAATAAATCAAAAAATTACCTTGGTGTGGTGGTGTGCACCTGTAGTTTCAGCTACTTGGAAGGCTGAGTTGGAAAGATTCCCTGAGCCCAGCAGGTTCCCTGAGCCCAGCATGCCACTGCACTCCAGCCTGGGTGGCAGAGTAAGACTCCAACTCAAAAGGGAGGAAAGAAGAATGGAAGGAGGCGAGGGAGGGAAGGAGGGAGGGAAGGAAGGAAGGAAGGAACGAAGGAAGGAAGGAAGGAAGGAAAGAAAGAAAGAAAGAAAGATAGAAAGAAAGAAAAAGATAGAAGAGTCAAATAAGCAAAATCAGAAATGAAGACAAACACATTGCAACTACAGGCCAATGTCACTTTGAACACAGAGGAAAAACTTCTCAACAAAATACCAACAAACCATCCAATAGCATATTAAAATGATAATACAACTCAATCAAGTGAGATTTATGCCCGGAAGGTAAGGATGGCTCAATATATGCAAATCAGTACATCACTTAAATGGAATGAAGGACAAAAGTCATATGGTCAACTCAGTAGACACAGAAGAACCATTTGATAACATTTAAAACCTCTTTATGATAAAATCTCAAAAAATTAAGCATAGAAGGAACATACTTCAAATTAATAAAGGTAATATACAACAAGACAACAGGTAACATCATACTGAATAAGGAAAAATTTAAAGTTTTTTCTCTAAGGACTGTAACAAGACAGGGATGCCCACTTTTACCATTCTTATTCAACTTGGTACTGAAAGTCCTAGTTAGAGCAACAAGGCAAGAGAGAGAAATAAAAGGCATTCAAATTGAAAAAGAGAAAGTCAAATTTTTTTATTTGCTTCTGACCAGATTTTGTATCTAGGGAAACCTAAAGACTGTAATAAAATACTCTTAGGTATGATAAATTAATTCAATAAAAGTGCAGGATACAAAATCAACATATAAAAGTAGGTAGAATTTCTCTACACCAATAATGACCTAGCTGAGAAAAAAAAATCCAGAAGGCAATGACCATTACAATAACTACACAAAAAAATCTGTGAATAAATTTAACCAAAGAGCGCATGATCTCTACAAAAAAATCTTTAAGACATTGATGAAAGAAATTTAAGATGACACAGACAAATAGAAAAAATACCAAGACTTCCGGCAAGATGGCGACGGGCCAGCTTGGTCTGTGAGACCTTCCGCAAAAGAGAACACACATAAAGACTCTGGCTCTCTCTCGGGGGCTGCGGCTTCCATCTCGGCAGCCTGCTCTTCACACAGAGTTCGGCTATGGCTGTGACTCAACCACCTCAGTTGTCATCACTGCCACGAATGCCACCACTGCAGCCATTGCCCCACCCCTGCCTGAGGTGACCCATGGCTCCAGACCGTGAAGACCCCGCAAGCACGATCTACTAAAATTGCTGCTTCTGCTGCCACTACCACACCCCACTCCTCACCTGGAGCTAGGATCGTGGAGGTCCTTCCAGGCATTGTAGGGCGGTGGCTGCCACTGCTGCTACTGTTGCCTGCTCCCTCCCGTCACGGGCGACTTCTGACTTCTGCCCTGCCCAACTTGCATTGACTTGTAGGCTTCAGCAGCTGCAGATAAAGATCAACCGGAATGGTGAGATAGCACCACCTGATGGGGATCCAAGGAAACAACATCAAAATGGGAAAGACAGACGTTCCTTCCCCTTGAAAAATAGACACAGGCCACATCTGAGTGGTGGACTGGGCAGGGAGCCCATATCTGAACTACCCTTGACAGTAGGCCAGGGGCAACTGACCCTAACTGCAAACAAATCTACCAACCTGCAAAGACAGATAGAAATCCGAGCTGAAAGGACATTGAACTTAAAGGAAAAGTCTCAGGGTGTGCTTAGTTGGTTCTGTAAGATTACTGACTTTATTTCTGTTTTGTTTTGTTTTTGTTTTTTTACTCTGTAAACCCCATCTTTGTATAGAGGAATAGCACACCAATAAGGAGGTTGGTTAGCTTGTATGTTAGTATCATTGCTTGTATGTTAGCATCATTGTATGTTTTAGTTTTTTTGTATGGTTGTTGGTTAGTTTGTAGTTGTTGTAATTGTTTTTCTTTCTACTTGTTTCAATCTTTGTGTCTCTTCATTTGTTAGTCGGTATGCTTGTCTGTTTTCCCTCTTACTCCTCTCTCTCTCCACCCCCGATTCCCCCCACTGCCTGCTCCATTCTCTTCCCTTTGTTAACCTCATTTTGCTTTCAGAGAGTAAACCTACAACCCCACTGCACTGACAGATTCCAAGGCAGTGGGAAGTGGGTTTCAGATTATCCATAAACCTGTCGGTGTATACTGGGATCAGCTGATAGATTTTGAATCACAGCTCCCACCTTAATTAAATCTCAAAACTGCAAAAACAGCTGCCTCCAACCTATAATCCAACTCCAGAATTGAACAAAGCAAGGGGATATGCATAAGGAAGAATAGAAGATTGGACAAACAGAAGTAAAAGCAACCCATGCACTCCTGAATAACAGAATTAAAGAAGATGGGGAAGGGGAGGGAAGGAAAAAGTAGGGAGGAAAAATCTGCACATATGAAGAAAAACCTAAAGAAGAATATAGGTAACACACAGACCGCTGGGAGGTCAGACACTGAGAAAACAGACTTCGGAACACAAACAATGAAGAGTCCCCGGAATGACTGATCACATGCTACAAACCCAGATTTCAAGACATTAATAGAGAGAATAAAAAAAAAAATTGATAGACAAAAGGATAATAGGAAGGAACTGATAACAGAAATAACAGCAGTAAAGAATACTGTGATGGAAATAAATAACAAACTAATAAGCATGGAAAGCAGAATTAGCCAAGCAGAAGAAAGAATCTCAGAGCTTGAAGACCAAAATACAGAACTAACCCAAACTGTCATAAACATAGAAAAGAAGCTTAAAAAGACAAGAGAATACCTTCAAGAGATGAATGATTACTTCAAGAGACTGAACCTAAGAATAATTGACCTTCCTGAGGTAGAAGGAGAGACAGAGACCACACTAGAACAAACTTTCCATGAGATTATTCAAGAAAACTTCCCTTATCTCATCAGTGATGCAAAAATTCAAACACAAGAGATTCAGAGAACCCCTGCAAGACAACAAATGAGAAGACCAGCTCCAAGACACATAATAATTCGCCTAAACAAAGTAGGTATAAGAGAAAAAAATCCTAAAGGCAGCAAGACAAAAGGGTCAGATTATCTACCATGGAAGACCAATTAGAATAGCAGCAGATTTATCTACAGAAACCCTTCAGGCTAGGAGATCTTAGAGCCCTATCTTCAAAGATCTAAAAGATAAAACAATTTCAACCAAGAATAACCTATGCAGCCAAGCTAAGCTTCATCAGTGAGGGGGAATTAAAATCTTTCCTAGATATCCAATCCGTAAGAACTTACGCTGCCACCAGACCATCTCTACAAGAAACACTTAAGAATGTATTAAACACAGAAGAAAAGGAAAAAAGAACAACAACTTTCTTCACAAGAGTACAGGAAAAAGATTAAAAACACACATGAACCAACCCCCAAACCAAAAGAAAGACAACAAACAAACAGGAATAACAACAACAACTCTATAAGAACCTTATGATAGGGAGCAAGCAACTCTCATATTTCAATAATTAGCCTGAATGTGAATGGGCAAAATGCACCACTGAAAAGACATAGAATGGCAAAATGGATAAAATATCACCAGGCAACAATATATTGCCTTCAAGAGACTCATCTCACTAGAAAGGACACTCACAGACTCAAAGTAAGAGGATGGGAAACAAATTTTCAGGTGAACGGAACACAAAACAAAGGAGGAGTCACGATCTTAATCTCAGACAAAATACCCTTTAAGCTATCAAATATTTAAAAAGATACAGAAGACCACTACATAATGATAAAAGGTTCAATCCATCAACAAGAAATATCTATCCTAAACATATATGCACCCAACATAGGAGTGCCAACTTTCATAAAGCAGCTACTAGGTAAACTCAAAAAAGATATTGACACTAACACTATCATAGCTGGGGCTTCAATACCCCATTCACAACACAAGACAGATCATCAGGACAAAAAAATCAGCAATGAGATCCAGAACCTCAATGTGACTCCTGACCAAATGCACTTAATTCATACCTACAGAACACTCCACCCAACAAACACAGAATACACATTCTACTCATCAATGCATGGAACGTAATCTAAGACAACCACATACTTGGCTTTAAATCAAGCATAAACAAATTTCAAAAGATAGAAATTTTTCCATGAACCTTCTCGGACCACAGTGGAATAAAAGTAAACATCAACACCAGCAAGGTTCCCCCAAAACCCACAAAGACATGGACACTAAATAGCATGATGCTAAACAACTCTTGGGTCAATGATGAAATCAAAAGAGAGATTAAAAGATACCTGGAAACAAATGAAAATGAAGAAACATCTTACCAAAATCACTGGGATGCCATGAAAGCTGTAGTAAGAGGGGAATTCATATCTCTGTAAACGCACATGAAGAAAATGAAAGGATCACAAATTAAAAGCCTAACAAATCACTAAGGAAGCTGGAAAAGCAACAGCACCAAAACCTGAACTTCAGCAGAAGAATCCAGATCACCAAAATAAAAGCCCAATTCCAGGACATAGAAGACAAAAAGATAAAACAAAAAATCAACAAAACAAAAAGCTGGTTTTTGAAAGGATAAACAAGATCAATGGTCCCCTAGCTAGACTGACCAAGAAAAACAGAGAAAAAGTCCAAACAAACACAATCAGAAACACAAAAGATGATGTCCCATCTGACCCTGAAGAAATACAAAAGATCATTAGAGACTACTATGTATACTTGTATGGAAACAAACTTGAAAACCTTAAGGAAATTGAGGACTTTCTGACATCACACGACCTGCCTAGGCTGAAACAAAAAGAAATTGAGATCCTAAATAGACCAATAGCAATCAAGGATATTGACTATGTAATAAGAAAACTACCTACAAAAAAAGCCCTAGACCAGATGGCTTTCCAGCAGAATTCTATAAGACATTTAGGAGAAACTGATACCAATCCTACTGAAAGTATTCCAGGCAACTGAGAAAGGTGGAACTCTCCCCAAATCATCTTATGACACCAACATCACATTGATACCCAAGCCAGGTAAAGACCCAACAAACAAAGAGAACTATAGGGCAATATCTTTGATGAACATAGATGCTAAAATTCTCAACAAGATCCTAGCAAACCGGATTCAATAACACATCTCAAAAATCATCCATCATGACCAAGTAGGCTTCATCCCTGTGATGCAAGGCTGGTTCAACATTTGCAAGACCATAAATGTAATTAAATACATCCACAGACATCAAAGCAAAAACCACATGATTATATTATTAGATGCATAAAAAGCTTTTGATAAAATAAAGCACCCCTTCTTGATAAAAACCTTCGAACATCTAGGTTTACATGGAACATACCTTAAAATAGTAAAAACCATCCATGAGAAACCCACAGCCAGCATACTCCTAAACAGACAAAAATTGGAACTATTTCCCCTGAAAACTGGAACAAGACAAGGATAATGACTCGCACCCCTCCTGTTCAATATAATATTGGAAATCCTGGCTAGAGCAATCAGAGAAGAGAAGGCAATCAGTGGTATCCAAATAGGAAAGGAGGAAGTCAAGTCATCTCTCTCTGCAGACGACATGATCGTGTACTTTGAAAACCCAAGAGAATCTGTCAAAAGCCTACTTGCACTGACAAAGGACTGGCAAAGTCTCAGGGTATAAGATAAATGTGCAAAAGACAATCACATTTCTTTACACCAATAATAAACAAACAGAAACCCAAATAAAAAGCATAATTCCATTCACAATGGCCACAAAAAAATTAAATACCTTGGCATCTTCCTAACCAGAGACATGAAAGACCTTTACAATGAAAACTACAAAACACTGCTGAAAGAAATCAAAGATGACACAAACAGGTGGAAAAATATCCCATGCTCATGGGTTGGAAGAATCAACATTGTGAAGATATCTGTCTTATCTAAGGCAATCTACAGATTTAATGCAATATGCATCAAATTACCAGCAACATTCTTCTCAGATCGAGAAAAAAACAATACAGGAATTCATATGGAAACACAAATGTCCAAGAATAGCCAGAACAATCCTCAGCAAAAAAAAAAAAACAAAGCAGGTGGTATCACATTAGCAGACTTCAAACTTTAGTATAAAGCTACAATCATCAAAACAGCTTGGTATTGGTATAGGAACAGGCATATAGACCAATGGAATAGAATTGAGATTCCAGAAGCTAAACCTCAATTTCTCAACCAACTCATCTTCGACAAAGCCTCCACCACCTACCACTGGGGAGAGGAGAACCTATTCAGTAAATGGTGCTGGGAAAACTGGCTGACCATATGCAGAAGACTCAAACAAGACCCCTATCTATCCCCATGCACAAAAATTAACTCTAAATGGCTCAGAGACCTAATTGTAAAACCTCAAACCATAAGAACTTTAGAAAATGCAGGACATATCCTTATGGAAGTTGGGACTGGCATCCAATTCCTGAGCAAAACCCGAAATGCACGGGCCGTAAGAGATAAAGATAGACAAGTGGGACCTCATTAAACCGACAACCTTCTGCAAAGCCAGAGAAACCATCAAGAGAGCAGGGAATCAGTCCACAGACTGGGAAAAAGTATTTGCCAACTCCATGTCTGACAAAGGTCTAACATCTAGGATCTACAAGGAACTCAAATGTGTTGAAAAGAAAAAAAAAAGCAAACAACCCCATTACAATGTGGACAACAGATACGAAGAGATAATTCTCAAAAGAAGACATATGAGTGGCCAACAGATACATGAAGAAATGCTCAACCTTACCAGTCATCAAGGAGATGCAAATTAAAACTTCACTGAGATACCACCTAATTCCAGTCAGAATGACCATTATCAATAACTCAAAAAATAACAGATGCTGGAGAGGATGTGGTGAAAAGGGAACACTTCTACACTGTTGGTAGGAGTCTAAACTAGTGCAGCCCTTGTGGAAATCAGTGTGGCAATTCCTAAAAGCTCTAAAAATCGACTTTCCATATGACCCTGCAATCCCCCTACTGGGAGATTGAAGAACTCAAATCACTCTATAAAAAAGATACCTGCACAAGTATATTTATTGCAGCATTGTTCACAATAGCAAGATCATGGAACCAACCACGCTGTCCATCAAAAGAGGACTGGATTAAAAAAAATGTGGTACATATACACAATGGAATATTATGCAGCCATAAGAAAGAACAAAATCATGAATTTCGCAGCAACCTGGATGGAATTGGAGTTTATAATACTGAGTGATCTCTCACAGAAACAAAGATCTGAATATTACATGTTCTTACTCATAGGTGGACCTTGAATAACTATCATAATACTATAGGAAAAGGATTGACAGTGGCGGGAAACTATGGGGGTGGGGTCAGGGAAGTGGGATTAATGGTAGTCAATATCTATCTGGGGACGGGGGACACACCTCATCAACAAGGGTACCTGCACAATACATATTTGTATACCTAACCCTTAACTATACCCCACAATTTTAAAATAAAAAATATGTAAAAAAAAAAAAAAAAAAAAGAAAAAAAGAAAAAGACAAAACAGGTGACCTCAGGGGAGGAGCATGTCTTCTCCACTCCGGAAGAGTTGGCCTACCTGGTATCACTTGAAACCTCAGACCTTTGAGGCACTCCTCTCCAGACTGCAATCCCAAGGTGAAGCATGTCTTTTCCACCTTAGAGAAGTGGGGTGTAAGACCCTTGAAACCTCTGGCTTTTGGGAAGACCTCTCTAGCCTGCAAACCTAACACTCTGGCCTTGCACACCTCCCATATGTCTGGTGGGGCCCCATATAGTCTGCCTCCACAAGTGTCTCTGACAACCTGTCTTATCTATGGGCCTGACCAGTGCTTCACCCTTCCCTCTATCATACATTCCTCTGTTTCTCATTACATAGATCTCATTGTAGTTTTACCCCAAGTTTTGCAAAAGGGTGAGTTCTACCCACCTCCTTAAAGAGGGAGGACAGCTCTTTCCTGCATCCCTTCATGTTAGCAAACATGACAATAACTATGGATTAAGTCCAATTGGGTTTCTTTCCTTTAAAATGGCACCACATAAAGAAGTTTCCTACACTACAAAAGGTCAAGTTCTGTAGCAAAATTATTAACAAGGAGAAATATTCCTCTATTAAATTAGCTATTCAGATAACAAAAAAATCTCATGGATGAGAACACAAATGGCAAAAAGAAATTTAAAATAGAGGAAAAACCTAAGTTATCAGGCCATCTTCTGAGACAATTGCCAAAGTAACCATTAAAATGGGAACCCTTGGTGGCTTGGCCTGAGGTTGACTGTGCCTTTCAAGTCCGATGCCTTCAGAACAATTTTCCTGGACTAGGATGCAAACACATCCACCAGGCTGCTTGCAAACCCTAAACACAACATTAAGAAAGCTATACCCAGCAATATATGTAGTCTGAGATAGACCAAGATGCTTAAGTGGTTAAGATGGATAGAGGAGTTCCTCCACACAACTTAGTTCTGGTCTTCAAATAGGACTTGCTATCAGAAATTTTGCTTTCTGTCCAAGTGAGAGAAAGTTCTGCCTTTAGGCCTCCCTGGCAGCAAACTGAAATCTTATGATAGGTTATTTAAAGGCCCACAAAACATGAAGGGAAAGAATACTGAGGAACTGTCCCAGGAACGTCACTTTTGGTATCCTCTCTTCCATTCCAGGCCTGTACACACGACAAAGATACTACTCGAGAATACATCCATGGAACCTCAGAATCACTTTGATGGCCTCTTTATGCACCAAACTTTAAAGAAAACATCAAAGAAAGCATGAGCCAAAAGCTGCAGAAGCCAAACAAGGGCAATTCTCCATAGGTATGATAATTCTCCATAGGTAAGCTAAAGGTATGATGCCACAGTGTGCTCTCAAGCCACCAAAACGGAAAGACTTCTTTCTCACCCTCAGGAGTCCAAGGTAGCAATCCAAGTCACGGCACCAGAAGATGTTATCAGGCTAGCAAAATCTGCATTGTGGTTCTCTGCTCTTGACAAATAATTGAAAACACCACAGATGCAATCAATAGTTTTACTAAAAGCAAGGGTACACAGAGTGTAGCAAGAAAAATGGAGCATCCTGTTCAAGATAGAAAACAGCCCAAAACTAACTGTGAGCTTGCAGTTTCCTGATTTTTCTCCTGTCATTCTGTTTTTTTCATACTTTGATGGAGAGGTTCTGTGTTATATAACCCTTTTGGGACTACACATGTGGGTTTTCAGTGAGAACCTAAGTGAAACCCACAAAGGGCGGGGTTAAAAATCATGATGCTAATTATTGCTAATAATATGATAACTCAAAGGTTATAAGAGTACAGTCTTAACTCTCAGTCTGCATGTGTGCAGTTCTAGAAAGTCTAAAGTGCACAATGTTCTGTGCTAGCCAAGATGCTGTAACCACAAGATGAAGGGACTTTCTGTCTCGAATGAGGAAACTGGGGAGGGATTGGCCTGACACTAGGTGATCTGGGGTATGGCTGGACACAGGTTACCCTCAGGGAATGGCCCTTTCTGCTCATATCTAACTGCTACCTAATAAGGACACAAGGAGAATGTGCCATCTATGAACCAGGTAGTGAGCCCTCAACACGTGCCAAATTAGCTAGCACCTTGATCTTGGACTTCCTCTGGAACTGTGAGAAATAAATTTCTGTTGTTTATAAGGTACCCAGACTATATTACTTTGATATAACAGCCTAAATGGAATAATACATGGTGTACTTTGTACGCTTTTGTTGAAAGCTAGATATTGGGAACAGATGAACGTTAGAAACTGAGGTTAATAGCATTTATACCCAGAAATGAGTATGACTTTTTCTCTGTTCAGTTCATCAAGTAGAGGGAGCATCAACACATATAGCTGGCAGTTTAGTTGGTTTTGCTTTGTTGTTGTTATCTGCAATGTACTACAAGCTTTAAATTCTTCCAGTAGTGGCACTGTGATCTTTTGCTCCTTCTGGAATGCTAAAGGGTTTTTCTTAGTGTTCCTTTTCTACCTGCTGCTTTCCACAGTCCCTGCATGTCTCCTCTACAGAGGTAGTCTTTTTCCAGGCCTGTTACTTGTTACAAAGCTGGTGGTGAGGAAAGGCTTATCTTTTGGTTCCTGAGCCTAAGATATTTCCATACTCATTTTCTTTTGCCAATTTCCTAGAATCTATTTCTTCCTAAACTTGCTAAGGCTTTTGATTTGTAAGAAAAAAGGGTCTAAGGTATCAGGGCTGAAAGTATGCTACTTCCTAAGTGGCAGCCAATAGCCACCTATGTACCTACATCACCAGACAGTATCTCTTTGGTCTCCTATATTGCCTGCATTATTTCTTTTGTGTACCCAGCGAGGGCTCATAGAAAAGAGCTTTTGTAAGTGTGAGCAGTCTCTTTGTTTCTTGGAATCCCAATTATTCTCATCTGGTAAGCTAGTGGACATCTGGCTTTTGGGGATTTATTAACATTTTTTAATGACATTCTTACTACCTTTTATGATGGCCTCTTCTTCCTTTTTTTTCTGCTAAAGCTGAAGCAGTTTGTTTTTCCTATTTCTCCTCAGAAGAGTCTTTTTACTCTTTTGAATTCAGTTAATTTGATTCCCTTGCACTGATACTTCTCTGATAGGGTAAAATAAAGATTTTTATTTTCTAAAACATTCTATCTTTATATCATTAGGATAAGAATAGCATTCTCTTGTGGCTTACTATATTCTAGACAGATGCAGAACTTTTCTCAAGTTTTAATTAATGAATAATAATTAGTCAACTTAATTACCTTAGAGTATTATTTCTCTATCTTGCATGACTTCTTTTATGTTCTGAGTTACTTAGAAGTTTATGCTTAAATTTATAGATATAGTTTTTTCAAATGTACTTAGTTTCTTGTATTTTATTCCTTATTTGATTTCTATTTTCTTTTCTATTTTATAGGGTTCTAATAATTGTTATTTGAAGTTTTGTGTGGTTAAATTCTACCTTTGTTTTCTGTTAACACATAATTTGGTTGTTTTATATTTTTGCAAGACATGTAATTTTGGATTGTCACCTTGTGTATCATGGGACTATTGGTGGTAGTTTTAAAAGTTATACCTTTAATGAGATATAATTCATGTACCATAAAATTATGAGGAATAGTCCCGGGAACTGTGGTCTTCTGTTTTATGGAAACCCCATACCTATTAGCAGTACTCTTCATTTTCTTCCCTCCCCATTACCTGATAATTAATTTTGTTTCATATAGGTTTGCATATTCAGAAATGTTATATAATTATTATCATATAATAGTCAATTGGGCTGTGTGTATTTTGGTCCTCTGATGGTAGGTATATATTATTGTTTTTATATCTTCTTTATGGACTTACACTTTTATCATAAAATATCCTTCTTTACCTCTAGTAACTTTTTCTTGTTTTAAAAGCCTATTGTGTTTGATATTGGTATAGTCACTCCAGCATATTTTTGGTTGATGTTTGCATGATATATCTCTCGCTGTCCTAACATGTTATTTGCATTGCATCTTTTAACTTTGTGTTTCCTATAGAGATCAATTAGTTGGACATTGTTTTATTATCTGATCTAACAATTTCTGTCTTTTGATTGCAATGTTTCATTTATTTACATTAAAAGTACTTACTGATAATACGCCATCTGTATCTGTCATTTCAATTTTTAAAAATAGGTCTTATATAGTTTATAGTGCTATATTCTTCATTTATGCTTCTTTTATTAGATATTTTTAGTGATTGCCATGAGGATTACAATTAAAATCTTAATTTGAAACAATCTAGTTTGTATTAATATTCTCTTTATATGAGAACTAAACTCACTTTTGGTTCTGACTGTTATCAGCTTTACTATATCTTTAAAGTTACACATTTCGCCGGCCTCAGTGGCTCAGCCTGTAATCCCGCGCCTTTGGGAGGCTGAGGTGAGTGAATTGCCTGAGCCCACGGGTTCGAGACCTGCTTGGGTAGCGAGACCTCATCTCTACAATAAAATAAAAAAAATCAGCCTGGCGTCGTAACGCATGCCTGTAATTCCGGCTATTTGGAAGGCTGAGACGGAAGGATCGCCGGCGCCCAGCAGGTGAGGCTGCGGTGGCCGGGAGTGGCCACTGCACTCCAGTCTGGACGACAGAGTGAGACTCCAACTCAAAAAAAAAAAAAAAAAAGTTACACATTTCCAGAAATGGGCAAGATGGCGACTGAACTGGTAGATGTGTTAGAGTCTCCACAAGGACGAGTGTCCATAAAGACAGTCTGTGTGAGTGGGTGTGTGCAGGTGGGTGAGTGAAAGTCTGTCGGAAGGGAGACTCGGGATCAAGCAAGCAGGGTTCCCCTCCCTAGGCAGCTACAACCCGCCACTGTCCTGAGATCAGAGCCCCTGGCATGCAGGATTGTCTGCTGTTCTTGGGTGTCTCTTTGGAGGAGACAGCACATGTAAGCTGCTCTGCAGCACATGTAAGCTGCTCCTCAGCACCTGATACATGGCCCATGCCACCACCTGCAGCAGTGGGCCAGGCACTGGCAGTGGGAATTGTGAAGAAGGCATGATGAGGAAATCTGGAGCCCTGCTGGTGAGGAGATGCTAACTATTGCCATTGCCTCTGTCCCAGGATCAGACAGAGATCTGCATTGGCCCACCCAGCTCTGCTTAGCCTCCAACCTGAGACCCAGAGGTGATCTCCATTTCCCTATGGGGTCGACTTTCACTGGCCAGAGAGAAAATTTCAGGAGTGATCACTGAGAAACTGATGACTACCTTCATGCTGGACCAGGCATGACACTTCTCATCTGATTGGGAGACATGGCAGCAGCAGTAGCAGCGGTAAATGAGTTGGGTGATTACAGATACGATTCACTGTCCTCCCATAGCACTTCTCACATTTCCACTGGTTTGGTCATCATCTTGCCTGTTTCTGGAAATGTGGGGTCTGATCCAAGCTAAGAGCAACCCAGTAGGCCTACACCGAGGCAGAGGGAAGGGGTCAGTGACTGGAGCCTGCTCCCTACTGTGGCAGCAGCCAAACTCAGTAGCTGTGCTTGGGAAAGGAACCTGAAGTTCAAGAAATGACCACAGGGGAGCCTTTTCTTTTTCTTTCTTTCTATTTTTGTACTTCTTTCGCTTTTGTTATTTTTTCATTTTGTTTTTTAGTTTTTATGTTTGTGTATGAGTATTTTTGAGGGCAAGGGCATCATCAGGGCTTTTTTGTTGTTGTTTGTATGCTTATTTGTATGTTTTTTTTAAAGATTTGTTTGTATCTTTATTGGTATGCCTGACTGTTTCCTTCTTCTTCTTCTTCCCTCTATCTTCCTTTTGTCTCCCTTCTTGCATTTTCCACTCTTGTCCTTTATCTTATCTCATTTTGCTTTCAGGAGGCATACATATGCTCCCACTGCATGGACAGATTGCAAAGTGGTGGGTATGGGGTCCTAGGGGGCCTGTCAGCAGATACCTGTCAGCAGATACTGTGATCTGCAGTTACCTTCTGAACCATAGTTTCCCCATCATATCTTAATCAAATTACAGAATCACAAAAAGTAAAGCCCCCCATCCCCAGTCTAGCTTCAAATTTGAACATATCCAGAGGATCTGCATAAGGAAGAATAGGGAATTAAACAAACAGAAGCAAAAGCTATTCCCCATCACTGAGCAGCAGAATTAAAGATGGGGGAAAAAGAGGGAAGAAAGCAATCACAAATGAAGAAGAACCAAAAGAGGACAACTGGTCCCATCCAGACTCCTGGTAAGAAAGCACCTTAGAATGTGGACTTTGGAATTCAAACAATGAAGAGCCCCCAGAACAACTGGTCTTAAATTACAAATACAGATACCAAGATATTAATAGAGAGAATGAAATGAGGAGAGACAAAAGAAAGGAATGAAGGAGTTGATAGCTGAGAAGACGGCAATAAAGAATACAATAAGTAAAATAAATAACAAAGTGACAAGCACAGAAAGCAGCATTAACAAGAGGAAGAAAGAATCTCAGAGCTTGAAAACCAAAATATGGAACTAACCCAAATTGTCAAAACATAGAAAGGAAGCTTAAAAAGATGAAACAAAACCTCCACCAGATGTGAGATTATTTGAAGAGGCTGAACCTATGATTAATTGATATTTCTGAGGCATACAGATAGACAGAGACCACCCTGAAATAAACATTCCATGAAGCTATCCAAGAAAATTTTCCTCATCTCATCAGAGACATGACCACTAAAACACAGGAGATACAAACTAACCCTGCAAGACCAACTCCTAGACACACAATAATTTGGTTACACAAAGTATGTATAAAAGAAACAATACTAAAGGCAGTAGGAGAGAAAGGTCAGACTATCTAGTGGGAAAGACCAATTAGAACAGCAGCAGATTTGGCTACAGAAACACTGCAGGTTAGTAGAGACTGGAGTTCAACTTTCAAAATAACCAAGAATTTCCTGGGTAGCTAAGCTAAGCTTCATCATTGTTGGAGAATTAAAATTCTTCCCAAACATTCAACCCGTAAGAGTTTACATCACCTCTGGACCAGCTCTATAAGAAACATGTAAGAAAGTATTAAACACAGAAAAAAAAAAAAAAAGAATGACTGTGCTCTTCCCAAGAATTCAGAAAAAAGACTGAAAACACACACTTATATCAACTCCAAAATCAAAAGAAAACCAACAACAAATAAACAAAACAACAACAAACTCTATAAGAACCTCATGACAGGGATCAACTCTCACCTGTCAATACTTATCCTGAATGTGAATGGACTAAATGCACCACTGAAAAGACAGAATGGACAACTGGATTAAAAATATGACACATCAAAATGGTATCTCCAGGAGACTCATTTCACCAGAATGAACACTCACAGACCCAAAGAAAGAGGATGGAAAACAAATTTTCAGGTGAATGGAATACAATAGAAAGTAGGATTTACAATCTTAATATCAGACAAAATATCCTTTAAGCTATCAAAAATTTAAAAAAGATATAGAAGGTTACTATAGAATGATAAAAGGTTCAATCTATCAACAAGAAATATCTATCCTAAACATGTCTGCACCCAATATAGGAGCACCAACTTTTATAAAGCAGTTTCTAGTTAAACAAAAAAAAATATTGACTCTAACACGATCATAGCAGGATTTAAATACCCCACTAACAAGCCTAGACAGATCATTGAGGCAAAAAAGCAGGAACAAGATGCAGAACCTCAACTTGGTGCTTGACCAAATGGACTTAATAGGTACCTAGAGAACACTTCATCCAATAACCACAGAATATACATTCCACTCATCACCACCTGGAATATACTCCAAGATTGACCACATCCTTGGCCACAAATCAAGCATAAACAAATTTCATAAGATCAAAATACTGCCATGCACCTTCTCAGATGACAGTGAAATAAAAATAAACATTGACATCAACAAAGTTCCCCCCAAACCCACAAAGACATGGATTCAAAACAACATGATGTTGAACAACCCTGGGGTCAACATGGAAATCAACACAGAAATTTAAAAAATTCCGGAAACAAATAAAAATGAAGAAACATCTTACCAAAACCTCTGGGATACCATGAAATCTTTACTAAGAGGGGAATTAATATCTCTCTGAACACATATGAAGAAAATGGAAAGATCACAAGTTAACAGACTAACACATCATTTAAGGGAGCTGAAAAAAACAAGACCACCCAAGCCGTAACTTCAGTAGAATAATCCAGATAACCAAAATAAAACCCCAAATACAGGACATAGAAAATAAAAATATAATAGAAAAAAAGCAACTAAACAAAAAACTGGTTCCTTGAAAGGATAAACAAAACTAAAAGACTCCTCCATAGACTGACCAAGAAAAGGAGAGAAACAGTCCAAATAAACACAGTCAGAAATGCAAGCGATCAAGTCACAACTGACCCCAAAGAAATCCAAAAGATTATCAGAAATTACTATGTACACTTGTATAGAAACAAACTCAAAAACATGAACGAAATGGAGGACTTTCTAACATCATGCAGCCACCCAAGGTTGAAACAAGAAGAAATTGAGACCCTAAATAGACCACAACAACCCAGTCAGGAAATTGACTCTGTCATAAGAAAATTACCTACAAAACAAACAAACAAACAAACAAAAAACATCCAGAATCAGATGGGTTTCCAGTGGAATTCTACAAAAACATGCAAGGAGGAGGTGATACCAATCCTATTGAAAGTATTCCAGGCAATTGAGAAAGATAGAAATCTCCCCTAATCATTTTATGATGTTAACATCACATTGATACTCAAACCAGGTAAAGACCCGACAAAGAAAGAGAGCTACAGACCAATATCCTTGATGAACATAGATACAAGATTCTTGCAAATTGGATTCAATGACACATCAAAAATCATCCACCATGACCAATAAGGTTTCATTTCTGGGATTCAGGGCTGGTTCAACATCCACAAGACCATAAACATAACTAAATACATCAACAGTCGTAAAATAAAGAAACATATGACCATATCATTAGATGCAGAAAAAGCTTTTGATAAAAGCTAGCATGACCTCTTGATAAAAACCCTCGAGCATCTAGGCACAGATGGAACATACCCCCAAATAGTAAGAGCCATCTATGAAAAAACCCCGGTCAACATACTGCTAAACAGACAGAAATTGGAATGATTTCCCCTGGAAACCAGAGCAAGACAAAGCTGCCCACTCTCACCCCTTCTGTTCTTCATAGTGTTGGAAGTCCTAGCTAGAGCAATAAGACAAGAGAAAGAAATCAAGTGTATCAAAATAGGAAAAGAGGAAGTTAAATGATTCCGTTTTGTGGATGATATGATCCTAAACCTTGAAAACCCAAGAGAAACTGTCAAAAACCTCCTTGCACTGATAAAGGACTTTGGTAAAGTCTCAGGGTTTAAAATGAATGTTCAAAAGACATTTGCATTCCTATACAGCAATAATAAACAGATAGAAACCCACATACAAAGCGCAATCCCATTCACAATAGCCACAAAAAAAGAAAGAAATACTTCAGCATCTTCTTAACCAGAGAAGTGAATGACTTTTACAATGAAAACTATAAAACATTACTCAAAGAAATTAAAGAAGATACAAATGGAAAAATATTCCATGCCCATGGATTGGAAGAATTAACATTGTGAAGATGTTCTATCAAAGGCAATTCTTCCAAAGCCAATCTACAGACTTAATGCAATTCCCATTAAATTACCAACATCATTCTTCTCAGACCTGGAAACAATACAGAAATTCATATGGAAACATAAAAGATCATGAATAGCCAAGACAATTCTCTGCAAAAGAAATAAAGTAGGAGGTATTACACTTCCAGATTTCAAACTCTACTATAAAGCTACAATAATCAAAACAGATGGTATTAGTATAAGAACAGGCATACAGATCAATGAGACAGGATAGAGATTCTGGTAGTAAAACCTCAATTTCTCAAACCAACTTATCTTCAACAAAGCCTCCACCAACAACCACTGAGGAGAGGAGAATGTATTCAGTAAATGGTGCTGGGAAAACTGGCGGACCATATGCAGGAGACGGAAAAAGGATCCTAACCTATCACTATACACAAAAATCACCTTTAAATGGATCAGAGACCTAAATGCAAAACCTCAAACTATAAGAATCCTAGAAGAAAACATAGGAAACACCTTTAAGAAAATTGGAATTCAATTTTCAACCAATTCCTGATCAACTCTCCAAAAGCAAATGTCATAAAAGATAAGATAGACAAATGGGACCTCATCAAACTGAAAAGCTTCTGAAAAGCAAAAGAAACCATCAAGAGAGTAGGAAGACAGGCACAGAATGGGAAAAAATACTTACCAATTTTATATCTGACAAAGGCTTAGAATTCAGGATCAACAAGGAACTCAAATGTGCCAAAAGGAAAAAAACAAAACAAAACAAAACTAAAAACTAACAACCCTATTAAAAATGAGCAAAAGATATGAATACTTTTCAGAAGACATGAGCAGCCAACAGATACATGGAAAAACGCTCAACCTCACTAATCATCAAATAAATGCAAATTAAAACCACACTGAGATACTACCTAACTCCAGTTCGGATGGCCATTATCTATAATTCAAAAAAAACAACAGATACTGGAGAGGATGTGGGGAAAAGGGAATACTTCTACACTGTTGGTGGATATGTAAACTAATACAACCTCTGGAAAACACTGTGGTGCTTTCTAAAAGATATAAAAATTGACTTTGCATGTGACCCAGCAATCCCCCTTCTAGGAATATATCCTGAGGAACTCAAATCACATTATAAAGAAGATACTTGTGCACACATATTCATTGCAGCATTATTCACAATAACAAAAACATGGAATGAATCACGTTGCCCATCAAAAGTGCACTGGATAAAGAAAATGTACATTTACATAACAGAATATTTGCAGCCACAAAGAAAAAACAGAATTATGAACTTCTCAGCAACTTGGATGGAATTAGAGTCTATAATAGTCAGGGATTTATCACAGAAACAAAGATCTGAGTACTACATGTACTCACTCATAAGTGGACCCTGAATATTTATCATAATACTATAAAATAGGGATTGGCAGTAGTGAGACACTACCAGGTGAGGGAACCAGGGAGGGGGGCACATAACATCATTAAGGGTACCAAACTTCACCAGTGCGGTGGTCACTTATGTTCTAACCCTGAATTGTACCCTATAGCTTTAAAATTAAAAAAAGTAAAATAAAGTTACACATTTCCAATATTGGACTACTGCTTAATTCATGCTGAAGATAATGACAGCTAATTTTTGGATATTATCTTAAATTTCATTTGGTTCTTCCAACTAGTTTTTGAAGTGAGAACTATTATGAGTCTATTTCACAAGAGAGGGAATTGTGGTTTAGTGGATTTAGATAACTCTGCTAGGCACACCGACAGCAAATTATAGGACTGGCATTCAGAATCATACCTTTTTTTTTAATTCAGGAAAACATATTGATCCTTTATCAAATTCCAGGTACTTTTCTTTTATATGATTTACAGGTATATTTGGGGAACATAGCAGTGAACAAACTAGAAAATATTTCCATCCTCAAGTTGGGGACCTGGGGGAACAAAAATAATATACTAACAGAAGTATAAACATATAGTAAGGATCAAATAAGCAGGTAAAAAGAATTAGAATTTCAAGTGAGTACCAGTGAGAAATAGAAAGTAGGTAAGGGAGATGAAGAGTGTTAGTTTGTGGGGGCAGTTTGCAATTTGAAATTATGGTGAAGGTGAAATTTAAAAAGGAACATAAGGGTTCCTCCTTCCTTCTTAACGGAATGAGAACGGTTTTAGGGAAACAACAATGTGCATATCTGGAGAATGAGGGCCCAAGGTAGAGGGAAAGATGGGAAATCCATGAGATAAGAATGTCTACAGTGTATTATGGGAACAGAAAGACGTTGGTGAATGGAGGATGAGAGGGCTTAGTGTGAAAAGTAGAAGACAATGAAATCAGAAAGGAAATGGAGAGCTTATTCGTAGGGCTTTGGAGGCATTTTGAAGGCTTTGGCTTGAATAAGCCATTGAACAAGTTTGAATGATATAATTGGACCTATGTTTTAACAGAATATCTCTGGATGCCATGTGATTAGAGACTGCAGGAGAGTAAAGACAAGAATGGGGAGACTAATAATTGACTCAAAGAAGTGATTTACTCAAAGTTGTGGCTTCTACTCAATAAAAATATGAATCAGAGATTGGGAAAAAATGACCCACAGATCAGTTTGTATAATCATTTTCTCTGACATACTATAAAAGAAATATTATGAACAGAAGGCTAAACATAATTTTATAGGATGTTAATTATATCCAATGTTATTTTAAATATATTTTTAAACTAAAAAATATATAAAAAATAATTTTACTGACTCTTGGTTCTGAAACTTTGCATGCCATTTTTCTGGTGTGCCCATTAGCCCCAAAGAGAAAAGAAGCCAATGAAATAAGCCAAAGAAACAAGATTTAAACAAGATTCTTACACTTTGAAAGGGTCTTGAAAAAGAAAAAAAGAGAAGAGAAAAGGAGGAGGAGGAGGGGAAGGGGCTACAGAAACTGTGTATAACCCACAAAGTCAAAAGTATTTAAAATCTTTAAAATATTTGCCAAAACCTCAAGTAAAGCATCTAGGTGGAAGTTGGTTCTCAACAAAATTTAAAGGAGAGATACGTGAGTCAATTAGTTGTTTAAAGAATTGTAAAGGATGGATGTCAAGAAATATCTATGGCTTTATTTCCAAGCTTCACAAACAATGCCATTCACTTTCACTGAAGTGTTGAAAAATAGTCTAGTTTCCAAAACAGAAAACAAAAAAGCACTATCTCACAAAAGCAATATTATTTAAACATTTGTATAGCAACAAAGAAAATGATAACACAAAGTAGCAACAAGCATTTTTATAAAACTTAAATTTTTATAAAACATTTTCATGCAAATTACCTAATTTAATTATCAAGTCAACTACAAAAAGATAGGTATAATCTTCCCAATGGAATTTACCATACTCCAAATTCTTAGTGATTGCTCCCAAAATAACATGACTATAATGCAGCGTTTTCAATAAGTCTGATAGGTGATCATCTATTTTCAGAGTTCTTACGGGAAACTTTTGTCCAATATTTGTACCAGCTTGTTATTTGTTTAAACAAACCCAATCAAGAGATTATTCTTCACTGAACTCTCTTCAAATGATATCAAGGAACTATAGTTAAATGCCATGACTTCAAGCCATTTCTGCTCCTGGAAAGATTAGAAAGGGCTTATAATACCTGTCCTCATTTCAAACAATTTGGGTCTCAGTAAAAATTTTTGTGTCTTACCACCCTCAACTTCTGTCTTACCAATCTCAGCCTTGATGGGGATGGAAGTACAAATTTTCTCTGACATACTACACAGGAAATATGAGCAGAAGCCTAATGATCATTGTGTAGGATGTTAATTATGTCCAATGTTATTTTAAATATATTTTTTGAGTGAAAAAATATACAAAAAACATTTTTACTGACTCTTGGTTCTGAAACTTTGCATGCCATTTGTCTGGTATATACATTAGTCCAAAAGAGAAAAGAAACCAATAAAATAAGCCAAAGAAAGAAGATTTAAAATACATAATGTCATGTATAGGAATTTCTAAATCTTGTCCGTCATGCTGAAGATTCCATTTCCTAGGACAATAATACATGGTTCCATTGTCCTGACACCCGAGTATGTGTCCTTTCTTGTGAATATCTAGAGTTTTATTTTTGGACCTAGCTGGCATGCTCACAATGATCAAATTGTGTGATCATATTTTAACCTAATACATTATTCCACTGTTAACTTGAAAATAAATGATGTATTTGTTTTCTAGACATATACTAGAAAAGACAAAGAAATTGACTTTTTATCCATACAGAATAATCCACTGTTGAATTTCTTTCAGGATACACTAAAATTGATCTAGAAATTGATCTTACATATTTGGATCCTGCAAATCAGACCAAACAGAAAACCCAGGCTGCAAGGTTTAATGAGAAGAAAAATGTGGGATGATACTATACTGACAATTGGTGGTCCCTGCCCTATTCGTATAAGTAGATTGGAGCCCAGTGGCTATGGAAAACAGGCATTCATGAGCTCATTACAGAAATGCACAGTGCTAACTATGCCAAAGACAACAGAAAATAAACAGATGATGATAGATTAGATAGATAGAGAGATAGAGAGAAATAGGTGATAGATAAACTAACATATGACGTGTACATAATACAGTGGCACATAGGCCAGAGCACTTTTCTGGACTCACACAACCTGGGTTCAAAGGTCATCTGGTTCACTACTACATGGATCACCTGAGGAACATCTAAAGTTTAAATAATGTTAAGTAATTTGTGAAAAGAAATGAAGAGACCCTGCCTACTGGGAAGGAATGTCATAGGGTGCAGCCTCCGGTCAGGTCTCTAACCCATCACCTCCTCAGAAACCTTAGCAGCTGGGCTCGTGACCCTCCACCAGGGCGGCCCTGGAGATGGGAGAGGGCCTGGAGAAGTCTGGCAGAACCTGGCTTGCTCCTGGGCTGAGCTTTGATCGGGCTCCGCCCCTGTGACCCGGAGGAGAAGGCCAGCGACACACAGTCACTGAGTGCCTGCGCCAGGTAGGCCCCACCCATCCCCACAGGGTGGCCCACCCGGCGCCAATCACCTGCAAGCAGCAGCAGGCAGTCCCTGGGCGCCAGAATGTCCACCCGCAGCGGCGGTTGGCGGCGCCGCGCGCGTGGCCGTGGGGGCCCCTCCTTGGCGCGCGGCCGAGCCCACGCGCCCGCCCGACGCCCGCGCCCCTGTCGCGAGCCCCACTGAGCCGTCACAGGCGCGGGTCGGCCAGTGTGTGCTTGGCTGGCAGAGGAGTTGGTCGCGGGGGCCTCGTCTCCCGGCCGCCTCGTTTCTGGCGATCGCCGCGCACAGCCCGCTCGCCATGGGCAACTTCCTCGGTTTCTTATGCGCCAAGTTGGGGTTCCGGCCCCGCCCGCGTCGCCGCCGGCGCCGGACCCCAGCCGTCCCCGCCTTCCGCCGGGCTGCCCCGCCTGGCCAGGGCCCCCCCGCGGCCCCTGAGCCCGCCGCCTGCCCCTTTCCGGCCCGCAGGCTGCTGAATCCCAGTCTGGGTCGCAGGACTCCACCGCCCAGACTCTACGTGGCCCCGCAGGCGCGGGGTCCTCTCCCGCAGGCCACGGGCTCCTCCCTGGGCACCCCGCCGCCTGGGTCCTGGGGTCAAGCCCCGGAGAAGAAGCCCGCGCTGTCTGCGGGGACGTCGCCGAAGGGCGGACACTTGACCCCCGCAAGGATCGCTCCTCTCCGCCGCAAGTATTCCCTCCTGCCCGCCCCACCTGAGCAGGTGGTCAGTCCTATGGGACTGACACCATCCAGGCTCCCCAAGGAGGTCAAGGGGAGGGCCCGAGGAGACCCGAAAAGGTGATGAAAGAGGAGGATCAGCTTGAGACCAAAGAGCAGGAGGTCAAGAAACAGGCCCACCCTAGTAAGGAGGGCCGTCCTGGCCTTCTGGAGGAAAACCTCCCATGTTCAAACTCAAAATACGAGTGAGAAGGCCCAGGTGTTTCCAATGGGCTCCCTCTGTGAAGAACATACCAATCCCAGCATACTGGAGATGTCCCACCATTTGAGACAGAGCCAACCATGCTCCCAGACCCAGTCCCAAGCTTCTTTTTTGTTGCTGGATGAGTCCACCAAGGAAATGCTGGAGTGTCCAGTTTTCCAGACTTGCCGATGTGCTGTATGAAGGAGATGTAAGGAGCCACCCCATATTCCACCAAGTAACTCCTTAACGAGGGCTGTCAGTCCTTGGCCTTGCCAAAGGACATTATCTATTTCAATGCTGTTGCTGTCACTTTGTCCACTGCAACTGTTGTTGAATATAAGTTAGCTGCCCCCACATATCGAATGGCCCGACATGACTATTTAGAATGATTTGAGTTCTTTGCGGAAGTACATCAGGGCTAAAAGAAATAGCAAAATCTTGCATCACAAGAAGAGAATGCAAATTGTACCACCACCCAGGCTGTCCCTTCTTTCTCCTCACCTGCTGGAAGACAGCAGCCTCCCTTCTTCTGGTCAGTTACACTTTGCAGGTACCAACTGTTCTTTTCACCACGGATTAGGCTGACTTGGCTGCCACCTCTCCTACCCTGCCTGTCTGTCTCCTGTCCCCAAACTCTGATCCTTTAACTCTCACTTCAACAAAAGAAGTTCCAGACATCACTGTGTGTCGATTCCCTTCCTTCTTTTTTCTTCCTCATCCCTCATCCAGTCCATTCTATCATGACCCCTGTTACCCCTGGCAAGCCTATCAATTCTACAGGAGTCATTTCTAGTATCTCAGCTAATACATCTGCTCACTTGACCTCATCGCTCACTTCAGACCTTGGGGTCATTTACATTAACAGTACTCTTCTTTCTAAGGCTGTGTCTTTCAGATCCACTCCTAGCTTCTGGGTGAGTGGACTCCCATTTTCCCAAATTCAAAATTATGTGCAATGTAGAGGCACCCTGAGAAGTCATCACAATGAGAAGTCACCTTCCCACTTACCTTATTTTCTCCAGTCCCACTCCAACGTTTGGCCATCCTTTATGTGGGAAAATGATCTATAAGCCCAACTTAAGAACACGCCACAGGCAACAGCAGGATCCCTATCTCCCCAGTTTTTACAAGACTTCTGATCATGGTTCCTCTGGTGACTTCTACTCTAGTGAGTAGCATATCTGAAACACTATCCAAGCCAACCTTTGACTCCAGTGCTGTAAATACCACAGTTGTCAGGTTTCAGGCTCCTCTGTATCCAGGAATGGTCTGCTATTCACACAGAGAACCTGAGGCCACATTGGTAAACATGGGTAGTACAACAAAGACTAACACTGTGGATGTAGGAAACCGTCTAGTCTCCCTTTGAGAAAAAGCACCAGTAAATCACCCAGTCAGGTTGTTCCTTGTGTCTTTAGAGTAGCCAGCACTGTGGATAATATACTTGTGTTTGGAAACTTCTGGGCAAAGCAACTGTGCCTGTGATATACGGATGAAAAGCAGCCACTAGGGCACCATGGCACCTGCTAAGAGCTTCAAGAGCCACCATTCCATGGATGACTCCTCTCACGGATCTCATTCAACAGTGAGAAACCCTCTCCACATAGGGTTACCTTGAAAATACATTGGTCCATGAGAAAGGCACTCAGTTCTTTTAAAGTCAACTTAACCTGCTCTATAACATAATCTGAGGCCCCAAAAATCCAATGTTCTGTGTACACATGTTTATGAGGTTGTGTGTGTGTGTGTGTGTGTGTGTGTGTGTGTGTGCAAGAGACCATGGGGTAGACCAGTTTTTTTTTTTATAATCAATATTTTTTATT
>NW_007234431.1:0-5389 GCF_000164805.1 Carlito syrichta | reverse complement strand
TCAGGTCCCTAGGAAACATCAGGGCATCTGCATTTTTGTACACAGAGTTTTGGGATCCATATGGACAGGGAAATCAGGGCATCTTGCTGAGAACGGAAAGGCAATACGGTTCTTGGAGTTCTCAATCGCCTAAATCTACAAAGTCCCTTGATAAGGTTTAATCAGCAATCTGGGCTTCTATGTCGCCACATTTTTAGTGTATCTTTTGAAAAGGAAACAGGATTCTTGGGTTCCAATTCCTCAAGAACTTTATGGGAGTCTTTCTCTTGATATCCAAGCAACTGGAATTCTAGGTCAACCAGGAAATGTCATGGCGTCTTGCTGAGAATGAAGCAGGAATTTCAGTAATGGGAGTACTCTTATACAGAACACTGCAGGACCTGTTGCTACAGAAGAATAAGGAATCTTGGTTACACGAGGCCTCCATCCTAAAAACCTACAGAAAGTCTTGCTAAGAGATAACCACCATTCAGGTTTTGAGAGTAAGAATCTGGAAAATTGGAGTCCTCATATACAGGAAACTGCACTGTCTATTGCTAAAGGAGAATAAGCAATCTGGTTTACACGTGTCCTCCATCCCAATAAAACTTCAGGTTTTCTTGCTAAGGGCTTAACACGAATTTGGGTTTTTGAAGCATTACTAGGGAAATGAAATGCTCATATACAGACAAATACACTGACCTTTCCTAAGAAAGAATAAGGAATGAGGGTGACATGTTTCCACAATCTCCAATATAACACACGGCATCTTCCTAAGATCTAAACAAGAATCAAGCTTTCGACGCATGTATCTGTGAACAGGAGTACTCATATAGAGGTAAGTGCATGGCTATTGCTAAAAATAAGGAATCTGGGTTATTCGAGTCTTCAGTCCTGAAAATATGCAGGGCATCTTGCTGACGGCTAAAGAAGAATCAGGGATTCGAGGCATGAATGTGGGTAATAGCAATCTTCATTAACAGGAAACTACATGGCCTCTTGCTAAATGGAAGAAATCTGTTTTCCACGGTTTCTCTATCAAAAAATCTACATGACTTCTTACTAAGGGCTAAACAAGAATCAGGGTTTCAAAACAGGATTCAAGGGAAAGAGAGTCCTCACATACAAGACACTACATGACCTCCAACTAAGTACGAATATAGATTCCTTGTTGTTCGTGCACTCAATCCAGAAAATTCCCAGATTGTCTGCTATGGGACAAACAAGAAACAGATCTTTGAGCTACCCAAATGATTCAGAAACAATTTAGCATTCGGATATTATGAATCGGTCATTTCAGGACTCCAGCAACATTCTGGTCCTCTTAAAAGTTGTAAATGGTATTGGTCACTCCAAGTCCGTTAGCTTCCTCAGAACAACTAAGGCCAGATTCCATGACAAAGAGAACCTTCTTGCCATATTTGGATGTAACTCTGCTCTTAAGGTGAACACTGTAATCCTTCCCCTTCCAGGTCTCTTCATATTTTGAGAAGGGACAAGGAATTCGCACTTGCCAAATGTTTGCTACGTCCTTTTAATGGCAACCAGGAATCATGGAATCTTCTGGGCATCTATCTTTTAATATACTGAATTTGGAATCAAAATCGACATGAAAAATCTGGGCATCTTTCTGAGAGGTAAAAGGAAATCCGGTTCTAGGAATTCCCATTTTCTGGAATCAACAGGGCCCCTTGATAAGGTTTAATCAGCAATCTGGGCTTCTGGGTCCCTACATTTTCAGAGCTACTTGCTCTGTGGACTCGATAAATCTGTCATTAAACAACCTCAGGATCTTTCTGATCCTCTTGTTTGTTGTAATCAAGGATTTGGCCCTAGAAATCTTTTTGTTTCCTGGGACCATCTACAACCATATCATATTCCCCAGAATCAAAAGGTATATTGGTACAAAATTCTTCGATTCAGGTGACCTCAAAGTAAACAAATTCTTGTGGGTGGGCAGGTAGGAATTGGGGTTTGGGTTTTGAATATTCCACATTTTGTGGAGGTCTTTTGAAGGTGAAACAGTAATCTTGGATTCCAGTTCCCAAAGAACATTATGGACGTCTTTCTCTTGATATCTGAAAAACTGGATTTCTCAGTCACCAGGAACTGTCTTGACGTCCTGCAGAGTGAAGTAGGAAGCTGGGTAATGGAAGACATAATATACAGGAAACTATGCGTCATATTGCTGAGGAAGTATAAGGAATCTTCTTTATATGAGTCCTCATTTTGAAAATTACAGGCCGTCTTCCTAAGAGGTAACCACGAATCAGAATTTGAAGCTGGATCTGGGAAATGGAAGTCCTCACATACAGGAAACTTGACTGCCTATTGCTAAGTAAGAATAAGGAATCCGCGTTACCCAGGTCCTCAATTCCGAAAAAGCTTAAGGTCATCTTGCTATGGGTTAAACACGAATCATGGTTTTTTTGAGCATGAATCTGGGAAATGGAGTCCTTATTTACAGTCAACAACTTGACCTTTTGTTAAGAAAGCATAAGGAATCTGGGTTACACGAGTCCTCAATCTCAAAAACCTACAGAGCATCTTGGAAAGTGTTAAAACGAAATCAGAGTTTCGAAGCAGGATTTATCTAATGAGTGTCCTATTATACAGGAAAATACACAGACCCTAGCCAAGGAAGAAAAAGAATCGAGGTTATAGCACACCTCAGTCAGGAAAATCAACAGGCCTTCTGGTGTTGGTTAAATAATAATCAGGGTTTAGAAGCTTGAACAAGGGTAACAGCAGTCCTCATATACAGAATCTACACAATCTCTAGCTAAGGAAAAATAAGAAACCTGTTCTACACGGTTCCTCCCTCAGATTATCTACATGACATCTTGCTAATGGCAAAACAAGAATCAGGATCTCTAAACAGGATTCTGGGGAAAGGGAGTCCTCATATACAGGGCATTACCTGGCCCCTCACTGGTAATAGCAGTACTCATATGCAGAATCTACATGATCTCTAGCTAAGGAGACATAAGAAACCTCTTTTACACGGTTCCTCCATCACAATATCTACATGACATCTTGCTAATGGCAAAACAAGAGTCAGGGTTTCCAAACAGGATTCTGGGGAATGGGAGTCCTCATATACAGGACATTACACGGCCCCTCGGAAAAGAAGAATAAGGAATCTGTGATATACTACTCCACAATACGAAAAATTCTCAGGGTGGCTTGCTGCGATATAAACAAGAATCACTGCTTCGAGCTCGTCTCATGTTTTGGAGATATTTGACTTGTGGGTATTATGAATCAGTCATTTCAGGAATCCAGCAAGTTTATCGTCCTCTTGAGAGTTGTAATCGGGTTTCTGGTAGTACAATCCCATAGATTCCTCGGGGCAATTAAGGCCAGTTTCCCGGAAAAAAGTATCATCTTGCCGTATTTGGATGTAACTTTGGTCTTAATGTGAACTTGGTAACCCTTAAATTTCCGTTTGTACTTTATTTGGAGAGGGGCTGAGGGTTTTGCAATTGCCAAATATTTAGTACGAATTACTAAAATGTAACCAGGATCCATGGATTCCATGCCCCTAGGAAACATCTGGGCATCTGCATTTTTGTACACAGAGTTTTGGAATCCACATGGACAGGGAAATTCAGGGCATCTTGCTGAGAACAGAAAGGGAATCTTGGAGTTCTTAATCGCCTAAATCTACAAAGTCTGTTGATAAGGTTTAATCAGCAATCTGGCTTCTATGTCAACATATTTTTAGTGTGTCTTTGAAAAGGGACCAGGAATATTGGGTTCCAATTCCTCAAGAACTTTATGGGAGTCTTTCTCTTGATATCCAAGCAACTGGAATTCTAGGTCACCAGGAAATATCTTGGCGTCTTGCTGAGAATGAAGCAGGAAATTCAGTAATGGGTGTCCTCATCTACAGAACACTACACGGCCTGTTGCTACGGAAGAATAAGGAATCTTGGTTACACGAGGCCTCCATCCCAAAAACCTACAGACCGTCTTGCTAAGAGATAACCACCATTCAGATTTTGGGAGTAGGAATCCGGATAATGCGAGTCCTCATAAACAGGAAACTGCCTTGTCTATTGCTAAAGGAGAATAAGGAATCTGATTTTCACGGGTCCTATATCCCAATAAAAATTCAGGGTTTCTTGTTAAGGGTAAACACGAATTTGGGTTTTTCAAGCATAAACTAGGGAATGAAATCCTCATATACAGGGAAATGCACTGGCTTTTCCTAAGAAAGAATAAGGAATGTGGGTGATATGTTTTCTCAATCTCCAAAAAAGCATACGTCGTCTTCCTAAGATCTAAACAAGAATCAAGCTTTTGAAGCATGTATCTGTGAACAGGAGTACTCATATACAGATAACTGCCCAGCTGTTGATAAAAATAAGGAATCTGGGTTATACGAGTCCGCCGTCCTGAAAATCTACAGAGAATCTTGTGACAGCTAAAGAAGAATCAGGTATTCGAGGCATGAATGTGGGTAATAGCAATCCTCATATACAGGAAAATTCATGGCCTCATGCAAATAAAAGAGAAGAAATATGTTTTCCATGGTTCCTCTATCAAAAATCTACATGACTTCTTACTAAGGGCTAAACAAGTTTCATGGTTTCAAAACAGGAATTAAGGGAAAGAGAGGCCTCATATACAGGACACTACATGGCCTCCAACTAAGTATGAAAAAGAATCATTGTTGTACGCGCCCTCAATCCAAAATATTCCCAGGTTTTCAGCTATGGGAAAACAAGAAACAGATCTTCGAGGTCCCCAAATGTTTCAGAGTACTTTAGCATTCATGTATTAGGAATTGGTCATTTCAGGACTCTGGTCCCCTTAAAAATTGTAAATGGTATTGGGCACTCCAAGTCCGTTAGGTTCCTGAGAACAAATAAACCCAGATTCCAGGACAAAAAGTCTTGTTGCCATTCCTGCCATATTTGGATGTAACTATGGTCTTAAGGTGAACCCTGTAATCCTTCCCCTTCCATGTCTCTTTTTATTTTGAGGCGGGTCAAGGCTTTTGCACTTGCCAAATGTTTACTACGTACTTTTAATGATAACCAGGAATCATGGAATCCACGAACCTAGGAAACGTCTGGTCATCTGTCTTTTGATATACTGAAATTGAAATCCAATTCCACAGGAAAAACCAAGGCATATTACTGACAATTAAAAGGAAATACCGTTCTAGGAGTTCTCATTTTCCGGAATCTACGGGGCCTCTTGATAAGGTTTAATCAACAATCTTGTCTTCGGGGTCCCTACATTTTCAGAGCTACTAGCTCCGTGGATACTCTTAATCTGTCCTTACAGATCCTGAGGATCTTTCTGGTCCCCTTGTTAGTTGTAATCAAGGATTTGGACCTAGAAATCCTTTTGTTTCCTGGGACCATCTACTACAATTATCATTTTCCCCAGAATAAAA
>NW_007234430.1:0-5597 GCF_000164805.1 Carlito syrichta | reverse complement strand
GGTAGATTCCTCCAAGTGGAACGGTACCGACTCCCGTTTTTGCCTGCTCTTTGACATCTATTGTTTAGGTCCTTTGCATCCCTGTAGCCAGTTATTTTTCTGGTGTTCCTTTGAGTGTGTTAGGTTGTTTCTGAAGCTTAATCTTTTTCTTAAATCAGGAGCGTTCTTAGTTGACACTTCTGTTAGGCACTGACACTGATTCTAAATTAACCAGAGGACAGAAAAAGAAAATCTAGTGTGTGTGTGTGAGACAGAGAGAGAGAGAGAGAGAGAGAGAGAGAGAGAGAGAGAGAGAGAGAGAGAGATCACATTTAATTGGTTGTGTCCTTATTAGCCTTAGACCTGGTCTATATCCTTTCTGAGCTGCAGGTACTTAGAGGTAAATGGGAGATGGGAAGGGACAGGACTTTGCCCATATCCAATAGTGTGTTCCGACCTTGAATTCAAGGGACTAAGAAGGAAATCACGTTTATTTAGAGTGAGACCAACAGCATTCATTAGTGACCAGAGGAATTTTTACAGATTGTAGGCACAGGGGTTTACACATTTTTGTAGAAGCTCAGAGTGGAGAAAGAGAGGAAATGGTAAGGAAAACAGCGTGGCAGTATGGGCCAGGAGCTGTCATGGCGTGTTTATGTGTGGTTCATTTCATCATGGTTGAAAGACACAGAATGCTGCAGGAAGAGCTGGAGACTGGGCAGTTTCCTGCTATATTTAGAAAGAGGAGATTCCTGGGGTGAGGTGGGGTGTGTGTGTTTTCCTTGCCAGATACACAAAAGTGTGAGGGGCTTAGGAATTCCGAATCAAACCTTGTTAACGAGCTGGCTTTTTGGGGCCAAGCCGGTAGCTGCACTTTGACGCCTGCTGCTGCCGTACAGTAAAAGCTAAAATAAGCCCTAGTTTTCATGACTTCAAAAGACACCACAGGTAGGTTTCAAATCTCATCAGATCTTGCATTCAGGTCTGCCTTTAGGATTACTACAGGCTAATTTGAACACTTTGAAAATATGAAGTAGCTCCTCCCATGAGACTTCATACAGATTTCCAAACTGACTGAATTGAACTTCGACTGATTCTGTGCCAAGGATATTGTCGAACAGATAGTACCATAACCTTAGTAAGTTCCTGGGTACATATCTCATGATCACACTTGCAGGTCAGGTGTAGACAGTGAATATCAATTGAAAAAATTCAATTTAAATACATTTTTACTTTATTTATATCTTTAATTTTTTTTAGGTAATCTATTATTTGAGCCCAAGAGTTCAAGACCAGCTGGGCAAGATAGTGAGACCTGAGGTACATCTATAGTCCTAGCTATTTGGGTCCTGGCTTAGGCAGAAAGATCACCTGAGCCAGGAGTTTGAGGCTGCGGTGAACTGTGCATGCCACTGCACTCTAGTCTGGGTGACAGAATGAGACCCTGATTAAAAAAAAAAGTTATCTAAATAGATAATACCTATAAATGGTGCACTGTTCAAAAGGGACAAAAGGAAATGTATCTCTCTAACCCCTCTTGTCTCCTGATCCCCAGTGCTTCTATTGATGGCAACATTTTGTCCCTTTGTTGGGTACTTTTCAGATGTAATTTATGCATGTACCAAGAAATATATATGTGTGTGTACAGACACATATATACACACACATACACACACAGTGGCAGTGCACTCTGTGCACTGTTTTATACTTTGTTTTAATGTATTTTAGATAGTGTTCTACATTGGTTCATATTGAGCTGACTCGTTGTTAGCACTGCATTGTATTCCATTGTCTGGATTTAACAGAGTTTCTGTAACTTTTCCCTTCATAACAGATGTTTAGTTTATTTCCAATCTTTTGCCATGACATGCAATGCTGCTTGAACATCCTGGCACCTCTGGCATGAGGCACATGAGTGATAAATTCCTAGAAATGGAACTAATGGACCAAAAGAGATGTACATTTTTCATTGTGATAAATATTTCATAGCATTGTTTCTTAAAAGTTTGGAGGAAACTGAATTTTATAAATCATGATTTTAGAGTAGGAAGGAAACTCATATTTTAGAGAGTTTATTACAGTAGAACAATACTTAGAATTTTCTCCATTTTCCCCTTTCCAGTTTGTGTGTATTGTTAATTCTGGAATTAAAAGCCACAGCAAAAATCCTTCCCTAAAGAATGAGACATAGCTGTACCTAGGAATCAGTCAAATGTAAGATCTTAGAGAACTTGTTTGAATTTCTAGTGATGGGGCTGTTGAGTTTTTATCTTTTGTAGTGTATACATTATTCAGGAAGTTTTGCAGGTGTTAAAGGAGGACTGTCTCCTGTCTTTTGTGGCTAGTGGCCATGACCCTGGCTTACTAGCACACCTGTCTGTCGTGGAAGCATCCCTGTGGGCACTAAAGTTCCTACAGACCAGTGGGGGAGTGGGGAGTTTTGTCTGACATCTCTGGCTGCTTCTGCACTTTTCCCTGATGGAGATTGTGCCATATGTCCTCTGTGGTCTATATTCCAGTGCGTGTGATGGCTCCTGTTGGTGTAGAAGTCTACCTTGAGTAGATTCCTGGAATGGAGCAGGCACAATCTCTGACTCCTAGATGCTCATCGTCCTGAGAGGAAGCAGTGGAAATAGGCCATCCACAGCATAAGGGGATGATTGCTAGCAGTTTAGAAGGGGTTTTGAGGGAAGGAGCAGAGCCTTTGGGAAAGGTTGGTGAAGACTTACTAAGTCCAAGGAGGCAGTGTTTCTAATGATTAATCATTTATTTTATTTTTATTTTTTTCAATTTCACAGCTATTATTTTAAGTAAATTGTTATTCTTTACAGTAATTTTTGACAATGGAATAATGACATAAGCTCATTTAAAAAAAATATTATAAAGATGTGGGGTACAATTCAGGGTTAGGTATACAAACATTGATCATGCAGGTACTCCTGTTAATGGGGGCCATACTCCCTAGCAGTTTCCCTCAACTGCCAATCCCACCCCCCCAGTCATTTGAAGTCTACCTCTGTTTATTTACTTTGAAAATGATTATTCACTGAAAAGTACATTTATTTCAAAAGGGAACTTTTGGGCCTAATTTCAGAAATTGTAGATTTGATGTGGTTAGCAATATTTTTTCTCAAACATCTTCAAATAATCATCAAATCTTAATCATTTAACTGAAAAGTATTTGCCAGTGTATCACCTAAAATAATCTTATATTTTAACAGTGTTGTGAGATTTACTTTCTGCTTAACACTATCTCAGGCAGAATTATTCAAGAGAATGGACACCATCTGCTCATCTTCCCTGAGGATGGGAGGGGCTGCGAGGAATGTGCTTCTCAGTCTGGGATGCAGATGTCCTGTATAGGTGACTGTGTGCCAGGGAATACACTCTGCTGAAAATCTGTTTTAGTCAGTGGAATCACAGTGTGAATATTCAAACAAACAGGTTCATAAAGTAGAGTCAGGATTCCCTGGCATTTTTCAGATGGTGTGAATGAAGAGGCGAACACATAGTCCAACAGCATTTGGTGACTGAGTAAGGGGTGAGGACAGAGAAGATGGAAGAATTTCGGGTGTCTGAAGAGTTTTTCTCTTAAGTCTTGGGGGGAATAACTGGACTGGGTGCCACAGAAGAATGTTGGTGTGTGATGGGGATACAGAGTTAAGTAAGGTTTGTGCTTGCTGAGCTCCCACAGGGTGTGCTGGTTAGACACCACGAGGTGTGGGAAGCACAAGTCTGGAGCTTTGGAGACAGATGACGGCTACAGGTATAGGTTTGGGTCTCTTTAAGATCGTTTTATGTAGTGGCTATGAAATATTCCAGGTATGTTGTGTCAAGACTTTTTGAACTAATAACCTATTTTTGGATAGTTCGGTTGTCTCTCTCTCTCTTTTCTATGACTACTAACTAATTCTTTAAGATACAGCTCCCATCGTTTTGCTTGTTTCTCTCTCTCCATCTTTTTTTTTTTTAGCTGCTGGTTGAACAGAACCCCAAGAACAAAGAGAAAATATCTTTTCAGAGTACCACAGAATGAAGAGTCCTATATGTTGAAAGCATGATGTCACATTTATTTGAACTGTAATAATAGTGCAGTTGGCCTTGCATATCTGTGGATTCCACATCTGGAGAGTCAACCAATCATGTATTGAAAATGTGGAGGAGAGAAAGCATCAGTGCTGAATGTGTACAGATGTTTTTTCTTGTCATTATTCCCTAGACAATATAGTGTAACAACTATTTACATAGTGTTTACATTGTTGCAGTTATTCTAAGTAATATGGAGATGATTTAAAGTATATGAGACAATGTGTGTAGGCTGTATGCAAATACTGCACCATTTTATATCAGGGACTTGAGCATCCTAAGATCTGTGGTGAGTCCTGGAATCAATCCCCCACAGACAGCGAGGAAAAACAGTAATAGAATACTACCATTTATGTGTCTTCTTTGTGCTAGATGCTTTTGTTAAGTGTCTCACAAACCTTATCTCACTGAACTTTCACAGCAGTCTTACACAGTATGTACTCCTTCTCTCATTTATAAACTAGAAAACTGAAGCATAGCGAGATTAAGTAACTCATACCACTAAAAAGTGTTGGAGTCAGGCTTTGAGCCTTGGTCTATTGCCAATCATTTTGCACATAACCATTGTTACACAGCTGATTGTACAATCTTGGCATAGTCTCTGAAATTTTCTGTTTTCTCATTTATAAAATGAGGCCATTAGTGTTTACTTGAGAGTTGTAAGGGTTAAACGAGGTCAAATGCACAAAGTACATGGCCTAAAATAACAGAGGCTATTGCTGCTCTAGTGATTCATTATCTTCACCTTTTGTAAGGTAGTAGTAATATAGAAAATTTAAACTTTGTCTTTGTGCTGTCTTTGTATTTGAGTTTCTGGCTTCCATATTGGAGATGTTATCTCTAGAAATTAGGCTGGACCTCATATTCTGGCCAGGCTTCTTCTGAACTTGATCCAGATGTTTTGGTTTTAAGCATGTCCAGTCACAAGATTCTGCAACCTCTTGTGGACCGTTTAGGATGTTGACTTATCCAAAATCATTATAAAAACACATCACAAGTGTCCCTCCCATCCCAATCCCTGTCTCACTACCAGAGATGAATATTCAAGTGTTCTTTCTTGAATCTAACGTAAGTATCTGATGTAGTATTTAACAAAAAGTTGCCTTTTGTATAGTTGTTGGTGTTAACTGGAGGACTGATCTCTATCTTCTGGTCATGGATTTTCCCCATTCCCAGCACTAGTTTTATTCTCCACTCCCCACCCCTACCCTCAGTAGACACTCCTGCCTGTCAGCAGACTTGGACACTTGGACATTTCTGAGGAAAATAACAGCACAAGACATTCTGGTGCATCTCTAGGATGGATTATGATGGGCTCAAGGACAAGGGCTCTCCCCTCTCCTTATGTATCCAGGACCAGGGAACGCTTCTCTACTATGTGTGCCAAATTTTTGAAGTCGTTTTAGTTACAACAACCCACGTAGGAAGCTAATTACCCTAGAAAGGAATCTAGAATTGAGAAATGGTGAATTTTTTTTTTTTGAGTAGAAGTAAAGATAGAGTCTTCATTAACCCAGTCAAAATTATCTATT
>NW_007234429.1:0-5154 GCF_000164805.1 Carlito syrichta | reverse complement strand
GTTTAAATACTTTCAAACTAAATAACCATAGAATGAGGTGTTGCCTTTCAGAGACTTTCATATAAAAATGAAGATGATAACACTTGCTATATGGAATCTACTAAAAATTACAAATCGATATAAATTTATCATGTCAATATGTAAATTAATGTATGGCAGATACTAAGTAGATGTTGGTGTTTATCTCTTAGATAAAGATAAAATAATGTCCTCTCCCCATCCTAACTCTAGTCAAAAGTTCCTCAGAGCATATGACATAGTGTTTTTTCTATACTCGTGTTCTTTCCTTTAGTACTAAATTTGATTTGAGTATAATAAAACTATATGGAAAAGAAATTAATCCAGACTTTCAAGAAGAGAATGTAAAAGACTTTCAATTTCTCTGGGTAAGATGATCCGAAGACAGAGGAAACCACAAATGGTAATCAACATATCCTCTGGTAGCTCATGAAAAGTAGCTTATCCAAATTGAATTTGGATTTATATTGGAATGAAGTTTGACATGGATAGTCCCATTGTCTGTGGGAAGGTCTAAAACCATCCGACTATATTCTTTTTCCTATGGTGATTTAGCTGCATATTGACACAAACAGCGGCGCCCTCTACAAAAAAAAAGATGCTTTGTTGTTTCACAGTACAAGGTTTTATATTTCAAAAACGAATTACAAAGATGCTAATAATTTGAAATTTGTAATCATTGGGCAGAAGATGGCTTAACTTTTGATTTGTGGTGCTTGTATGTAAAGCAAATAAAAAGAGTAAGCAATACATGAGCTTTATTTTTAAGTATAAAGAAAACAATATTAGTTTTGAACTTTTGCATATATCATTCTCAAGCTATTGCAAGTCATTCTTAATTATATATTAAACTAGATGCAGAAATATCAGCACTTGTCAACACCTTTCAATCCTTTGAAAGCAATAAAATTGCATTTCTTTTTTGTCCAACTAAAACTCTGACCTTGCTAATTGAAAACTAGTCCATTATCAACCCAATTTAATTCTATTTATAGAACTTAATAAATGTTAGTACAAATGTATATGAAAAGTTGGAATCTTCTGAATGATCAAGAATTTCTAGCCTAAGCAGTAGCTATATATGGTTAAAAATTCGGCCACTGCACTCCCGTCTGGGTGACAGAGTGAGACTCCAACTCAAAAAAAAAAAAATTATATAAATCAGCCGGGCTCGGTGGCTTAGCCTGTAATCCTGCGCCTTTGGGAGGCTGAGGTGAGCGGATTGCCTGAGCCCGCGGGTTCGAGGCCCGCCTGGGCAGGCGAGACCTCATCTCTACAATAAATCAAAAAATCAGCCGTGCGTGGTAGCGCACGCCTGTAGTTCCGGCTGCTCGGAAGGCTGAGGTGGAAGGATCGCCGGAGCCCAGCAGGTCGAGGCTGCGGTGGCCGGGAGCGGCCACTGCACTCCAGTCTGGGCGGCAGAGTGAGACTTCAACTCAAAAAATAAATAAATAAATAAAAATTATATAAATCTACCACAGTCCTTCTGACAACAGGCATTTCCAAGTTTAAGGTTATCCGAATATAGGTCTAATATGAGTGAATGCCTTGGGACGTATGAAGGGAACAGCATACTAGAGATTTGAGAACTCGCAATAAAGAGATACTTAAAAAATTATTTTAAATATGGGGGGTACAATTCAGGGTTACGTAGACAAATGTTCAAAAGAGACAGTTTTTTACTTGCAGGTTGTGGAAGGCAGTGGGCCAAAGATTTCAGAAACAGCAGAAGAGATCCAGGAGAGGCGTCAGGAGGTGTTGAGTCAGTATCAGAGGTTCAAGGAGCTGGTTGCTGAGAGGGGTCAGAAGCTTGAGGAGTCCTATCACTAGCAGGTTTTCAGGCGAGATGCCGATGACCTGGAGAAGTGGATTTTGGAGAAACTCAAAATTGCAGGCGATAAGAGCTACGAAGACCCAGCTAAAACACAGGTCACTCAGTTCTGTTGATTGCCCGAGAGCATACCCTAAGATCTCTAGCAGGGGGGAAACAGGTTTTTTTTTCAAGGTAATTTTAAAGGGTGGGTGTGGGAACAATCGGATACCATTGAAAAACAAAACAAACAAAATAAAAGTAAGCCAGTGCGACAGAGATTTAAAAAATTAAGTTAGCAGAAGCTCTAAAGGTACATTTTGCCTTGTGAAGTTGTAGGCTTGAGACTCAGAAAACAAAAAACAAACAAAAAGTGACAGCTTGTTGAAAGCACAGAACTGTTTCTTATAATGAACTTACATTCAGAACATACATTACTTTTTTTTGTTTTCATCGACCAAGGATATTGTTCATTGATAAGGGCATAGGATACTTATCATATTTTCATAGTCAAGCACCCATCAATGCCAAGAAAAAAAAATGGCATTTTTTTTCAGATCCAAAATCTGTATTTGTATAATGCAAGTTCATATCTGGTTAACTGTAGAGAGGTGATGTAATAGAAAGATTAGACTATATATCAGGGACAGTAATTCCATCTCTAAATAGCTATGTCTACAACTTGTTAAACTTCAGGATCTTCTTTGCAAAGAAAACTCATTCTAGATTGTATTTGATGGAAGTAATATGTATCTGAAATTAAGCTACCAGCAAAACAGTGTCTGAAATTTTAAGAATTTTCTGACAAACCATCAAGAATGGAATTAGAGGGAAGAGTCATCAATGCTTCTGAAGCAACTTTTCTTCACTCTTCTCAGAAAAACAAGAATTAACTAGGGTTTTCCTAGGGTTTTCCCAAATTGCTATTGATGGCTCTTGTTAAGTGAAAATGAGAGGTTTCAGTAGAAGGTTGGTGGAAACTCTTTCTGTTCACCTAGAATTATAGCATGTGGCATAGTCATGATCAGGAGAAAGGGCTACACATGCCTAAAAGAGGTGGTTGATGTTGACAGGAAGCACCTAGAACAAGGGCAACATAATGTACTATACGAAATGGATCGATTCATATCTGACATCAAGAATGAAGCCAGCATGCAAAAATAAACCCTCTCAATTAAAAAAAACCAAACAAAACATTATTATAACGATCATCTTTCCCCTTATCTCTACTTTCAGTGAAACTCTGCTATTCCTCTTTTCTGAAGAGGAAGAACACTATATATTACACTCTTTTATTCACATAAGTGTTTATTGAACCTTTAAAATAGTAGGGATTTACTGAAAATTCCCTAAGGCAATAGGTACAGGAAAAGGCTTTCTATGACTTCTGATTTTGAGCCTGGGACCCTTTGAGAACCTGTATTCAGTGACTCAACTTAGAATGAGCATTTCCCACAGAAACTGCTTCATCAGCCATACACTCTGATTTCTAAACTTCAGGGGAAATATCAGAGGCATGAATCCTTTGAAGCAGAGGTGCAGGCAAAATCAAGAGTCATTCCTGAATTGGAAGAAATCAGAAAAGTTCGATTTGCTGAAGGTCACTTTGCCCATGAGGACACCAAGGTAAATGTGTGGTAGGGCTCTCGAACAAGTTTCTAATTGTTGATTATGTTATCAGGGTTTTAACTAATTATGCCAGATATAAACCTTGATGTTGCTGGTTTGGAACCAGGGCTCCTGCCTCTTGCTTGCTACTCAAGTGGAGGCAGAAAAAATGACGGAATATCCTTCCTTTCCTTGAAATGAAGAGAAGAACTGTGATACCAAAGCTGTCATTCAATGGCATAACATCCCTCCCTATACTATTGCAGGATCATTTGCCTCAAAATCAAACCCACTTAACCCTGTTGTACATTTCTCACATCAATTGACTTTTTCAAATGTCCTTTCTAATTGTCTAATTTGACCTCTGTGATAACTCTTGTGCCTGCTTAAACTTTTCCTCCCTGTTACTTCAAAAAACATCTAAAATTACATGTGTTCAGAAAATCTTCCCTGAACAACTAGAACTGAAGATGACCACCACTTCAATAAGCATTTAGCAGTCTGTAACCTTTTTGTAACAGCTATTTCTAATGTAACAGCTATTTCTTCTATTTTTAATTCAATTTAATTTAATTCAATTTAGTTCAATTTAATTTTTAATTCAATTTAATTTAATCCAATTTAATTCTTTTATTCTAAACTTGTGGGGTACAATTCAGGGTTAGGTATACAAATGTTCATTATGCATGTACCTTTGTTGATGAGGTATGGCCCCCCTCCCCTGGCAGATTCCCACTACTGCCAATACCACCCCTGCCCTCCCCTAGCAGTTCCCTGCTACTACCAATCTTTTTCTTATAGTATTACAATAATTGTTCAAGGTCCACTTATAAGTAACAACATATGGTACTCAGTTCTTTGTTTCTGTGATAGGTCACTAAGTATTGTAGACTCTAAGTCCATCCAAGTTGCTGTGAAGTTCATAATTTTGTCCTTCTTTATGGCTGCGTACTATTTGATCATGTATATGTACCATATTTTTTTTGTCCAGTCCTCTTTCGATGGGTAGTATGGTTGGTTCCTTGTTTTTGCTATTGCGAACAATGCTGCAATAAACATATGTGTGCAGGTATCTTTTTCATTCAGTGGTTTGAGTTCCTTCAGATATATTCCGAGTAGGGGGATTGTGGGATTGTATGGAAGGTTGATTTTTAGATATTTTAGGAATTGTCAAACTATTTTCCACAGAGTTTTTATTGGTCTACACTCCCACCAATAGTGTAGAAGTTTCCCTTTCACCACATCCTCTCCAGTATCCTGCTGTTTTTTAAGTTATTGATAATGGCCATCTGACTGGAGTTAGGTGGTATCTCAGTGTGGTTTCAATTTGCATTTCTTTGATGACTAGTGAGGCTGAACATTTTTTCATGTACCTGTTGGTTGCTCATATGTCTTCTTTTGAGAAGTGTCTATTCATATCGTTTGCCCACTTTGTCATGGGGTTGTTTGTTTGTTTTTTTTCTTTTTGGCATGTTTGAGTTCCTTGTAGATCCTAGATGTTAGGCCTTTGTCAGACATATAGTTGACAAACAATTTTTCCCAGTCTGTGGGCTGTCTCCCTGCTCTCTTGATGATTTCTCTGGCTTTGCAGAAGATTGTCAGTTTGATGAGATCCCACTTGTTTATCTTATCTCTTATGGCATGAGTACTTAGGGATTTGATCAGGAATTGGTTGCCAGTTTTAATTTCCATAAGGTGTCTCTTGCATTTTCTAAGAA
>NW_007234428.1:0-6279 GCF_000164805.1 Carlito syrichta | reverse complement strand
GAAGTCCTAGCCTGGGCATGAGACAGAATGAAATCAGGCATATTCAAATAGGAAAAGAGGAAGTCAAGTTATCCCTCTTCACTGATAATATGATCCTATACCTTGAAAATCCAAGAGAATCTGTCAAAAACCTGCTTGCACTGATAAAGGACTTTGGCAAAGTCTTAGGGTATAAAATAAATGTGCAAAAGACATTTGTATTCCTATACACCAACAACAAGCAGGTAGAGACCCAAATAAAAAGCATTACCCCATTCACAATCGCAACCAAAAACATGAAATACTCTGGCATCTTCCTAACCAAAGAAGTGAAAGACCTTTACAATAAGAATTACAAAACACTGCTCAGAGAAATCCAAGAAAACACAAACAAATGGAGAAACATCCAATGCTCATGGATAGGAAGAATCAACATTTTTAAGATGTCCATCCTACCAAAGGCAATCTACAGATTCAATGCAATATCCATTAAGTTACCAACATCATTCTTCTCAGACCTGGAAATGACAATACAGAAATTTATATGGAAACATAAATGATCACAAATAGCCAAAACAATCCTTAGCGAGAGAAACAAAGCAGGAGGTATCACACTTCCAGGCTTCAAACGTTGCTATAAGGATAAAGTAATCAAAACAGCCTTATATTGGTACAAGAAGAGGTACATAGACCAATGGAATAGGATAGAGATTCTGGAAGCAAAGCCTCAATTCCTCAACCAACTCATCTTTGACAAAGCTTCCAACAGCAACCACTGGGGAGAGTAGAACCTACTCAGTAAATGGTTCTGAGAAAACTGACTGACCACATGCAGAAGATTATAACAGGACCCCTACCTATCACCATACACAAAAATTAACTCTAAATGGATCAAAGACCTAAATGTAAAACCTCAAACTGTAAGAATCTTAGAAAGCGCAGGAGAGGCTCTTATGGAAATTGGAACTGGGAACCAATTCTTACTCAGAACCCTAAAGGCCAAGGCCTAAAGAAATCAGCTAGACAAGAGGGACCTCATCAAATAAACAAGCTTCTGCAAAGCAAAAGAAATCATCAAGAGAGCAGGGAGACAGGCCACAGAATGGGAAACAATATTTGCTAACTGGATATCTGACAAAGTCCTAACATCTAGGGTCTGTAAGGAACTCAAATGCACCAAAGGAAAAAACAAACAGCACCTTTAAAAAGTGGGCAAAAGACATGAATAGACACTTCCCAAAAGAAGATATATGGGCAGCCAACAGACACATGAAAAAGTACTCAGTCTCACTCATCATCAGAGAAATGCAAATCAAAACCACATTGAGATACCACCTAACCCCTGTAAGAATGGCCATCATTAATAAAACAAATAATGACAAATGCTGTCGAGGATATGGAGAAAAAGGAACGCTTCTACACTGCTGGTGGGAATGCAGACTAGTGCAACCTCTTTGGAAGACAGTGTGGCAATTTCTAAAAGAACTAGAAATTGACCTTCCATATGACCCAGCAATTTCCCTATTGGAAATATACCCAGAGGAACTCAAATTATTCTACAACAAAGATGCCTGCACATGTATGATTTTTGCAGCTCTATTCACAATAGCAAAAAAAAAAAAAAAAAAAATGGAACAAGCCATTTTGCCCATCAAGACTGGACTGGATAAAAAAATCTGGTACATATACACAATGGAATATTATGCAGTCATAAAGAAGGACAAATATATGAACTTTGCAGCAACTTGGATGGATTTGGAGTCAATCATACTCAGTGATTTGTCACAGAAACAAAGAACCGAGTCCCATATGTTCTCACTCATAAACTGACCTTGAACAATTACAATGCTATAAGAAAGTGACTGGCAGTAGTGGGAAACTGTCAGGGGAGGAGGAGTGGGATTGGTAGTTGAGGGAAACTGCTAGGGAAGGGAGGGGCATACCTCAGCAACAAGGGTACCTGCATGATCAATGTTTATATACCTAGTCCTGAATTGTACTCCATATATTTGTAATAATAAATGTAAAAATAGAATATACCAAGAACTAAATGTTTGAAAGAATTTTTGGTCTAAGAAAAAATAATAAATTAAGAATCAACATTCTAAAAGAAAGCCAATGTTAGATATTACATTCATTATAGTGAAAATAGTGTCTTCTCAAGCATATTATTTGGCTGTAAAACACTGTCAAAAATAAATATCAAAATTTTCCTAAACTGCAATAATTGCAAGCTTACTGCAATATCCAGTTATTCTGAGAATTTTTATGGAGTAAGATTTGTGAGGTGGAATTGCAATTTGCAAATTATAAAATAATATTTCAAAACAGAAGGCTTTCAAAAATCTTACTCTATTTAGAAAATAAACAAAATAAACAAGTATCCTACACATTTCAGACTAACAGATAATCATAATTAGTAGAAATAATTTATTCACTAACTGCATTAAAGGTGCTGGCAGCCCTTGCTCTGTGTCACATAAAGTAACTGAAACCCCTACATGGAGTGGTTGTATTCTCTGTGCACTGTTGTGACACACATACATTTCTATTATTATGAGGTCATATAAAATGAGGACTGTCTATATTCTATATACACTGTTCTGAAGAAAAAAAACTTTTTGAATACAAGGTTTAGCCTAAGATATTTGTGCTTTTGTTCTTTTTCCCAAAGATCACAGGTTTTGCTTTTGTTGTTGCTTTAGAGATAAGGTCTTGCCCATTTGCCCAGGTTTGTCTCAAACCCATGGGCTCAGACAATCCTCTCACCTTGGCCTCCCAAAGTGCTGGTATTATAGACATGAGCCACCACATCCAGCAAGACCACAGTTTTATTAAAAAAATATTGTTTTCATTTTACTAAGAATTCTGTAACCCTGATTTCAGGTGGATGAAGAAAATGCTATAATTGAATTATTTAAAAAAAAACTCAAGTTCCTCCAAAGAAATAGTAAATCATTACTATATAATAAATATACTCTGTCACAATGTTATTTAACTGGCTTTCTGTTTTCTTGAGCAAGTAAAAATATTTCATCATTAAAACAGCAAAAATTCCAATCCAAATAAATTTTGACTTTGTTTATTTTGAAGGCATGCTGCTTAAAAGTAAATGGATATTTCCAAGGTAATTTTAAGTTTATTTTCAAAGGGCAGAATATTTTTTTCTTCACAAAAAAGCATTAGGTGTCTAACCTGTCATTGAATAATTTTAAGTTAATAAACCTAGAGTTTTCATTTTATGAAAAATGCCTGTCTTCCTAGTGGATTTGAGCTAATAAAAACACAGCATATTTTGTTATAAGATGAAACAACTATACTCTATGGCTATGACAATTAAGTTCACAAACTTATCCTAGCAAAAAGTGCTACATATCTCATTACAGAATGTCATCACTATAGTCACCTTCAATGAACTCAGATTGAGAAGCTATGCACTGATGTAAGTGCCTAGTCCACCTGTTATAGCAATTTGAAACCTTTTTTTTCTGGAATGGCTATCAGAACTGTTGTCATATTACCCTTAATGTCCTGAATGTTATCAAAATGTCTTCCTCTCAATAATTTATCTTCAAATAAAGATAAAAGTCATTGGGTGTCATATCAGGAGAGTAGAGAGGGTGTTCCAATGCAGTTATTTGTTTACTGGTTAAAAAAACTCCCTCACAGACAGTGCTGTGTGAGCTGATGCTTGTTGTGATTTGAGAGCTTCTTTGGGACTATTTTTGCACACACGTTTCTCATGCCAATATTTTCAGTTAAGGTTTTTCTCTTTCTCTATTGATGTATACATGGTCTTCTATGCTTCTCTCAGTCAACTGATGATTTTGGCACACAATTTGAAGAACTTTCACAATATTTTCATCACTTCTGCTTGTTACTGTCCTGACCTCTCTTCATCAGTGATGCTTTTTCTCTTCAGAAAACATTTAATCCATTTGTGCACTGCTGTTTTCTTCACAGCGTTATCCCATAAACTTGGACTAACATGTCTCTGATTTCACTTCCGCTCTTGCCAAGTTTAACGAGAAAATTAATGTTTGTTTGCTGCTTTAATTCAAGATCTGATATTCTTGTGACAACACAAAAGAGCATGCAAAAACAATAATAAATGCCACTCAGCAAGACACTACCACATGTCAACACAAACATGTTTGTGAGACACTGATATACCAAGGCTATGAAACCTTACTGAATGTTTGTGTAGTGCTGTCAACATATGTACTTGGTTGCAAGTTCACTAACTTAATTGTCAGATTCTGTATGGTCATTTATAGCTTATTAGGGACTGAATGTTTGCTTCTCCAAAGAAATCAAGCACTGGAATGCCTCCAATATGATGGCATTAGGAGGTGGTGACTTTGGGGTACAATTCATTCATGAGAGTGGAACTCATGAATAGGATTCCTGCTTTGTAAAAAAAAAAAAAAAAAACCTTGTCTGCTCTTTCTGCCATTTAGCTGCAGTCTGCAACCCAGAAGAGGACAAGGGAGAACCAACCATGCTGGCACTCTGATCTAAGACTTCCTGCCTCTAGAGCTGTGCACAAATGTATTTCTGTTGTTTATAAGCTGTCAGGCTATGGTACTTGGTTAAAATCACACAAACACACTAAGACACAGTTCATGGGTTGTTACTCCTTGTCGGAACTTGTAAGAAGCTTCAGATGAATTTAAGCAATTGATGGTTATTTTCCCTTTTTATATAAGAAAACAACAAATATTTTATCCGATCTACTCTACTCATCACTTAAGAATGAATAATATATAATTCATCTGCCTTTCTAACTAACAAAGTCACATTCTAATGCCTAATTGAGGATTATACAAAAATAAATTTTTCATTTGCTTAGCAGAATGCAATTTTAGGAAAATTCACTACAGATTATTAATAGGTACATCATAAAGTATCTATTAAGTTGCCATTATTAACTTGAGTGACTTTGTTGACATATCACACAGATAATAGCCATGATATTTTTTTTAACAAATGTACAGAAAATAGAACATGACCATAAGCATTAGCTTTTCATTTAGGTACTTGTCGATGTTACTGCTTTGGCCACTCATATTTTATTTTCTTGTAGTGCCAAGAGATATTGAATAAGTGGTTCAGATATTATTAATAATTCAGATTTTTTGTTCAATTAATCAATATATCTAAATATATACAGCTGAGTATAAGTAAGTAAAGGATGAATGCATAATATTTTGTGATGTGTTAAGGTAACAATTTAGTTATTTGGTATGCACTTGATTAAATATATGGCTAATACACACAATGTGTTGTACTTGATCATGGACAGTCCTCTAAGGCAGCCCAATTTACTAATTCAGAGCACACTTACTGGCCTTTAAAGATGAGTCAGACTCTGTAAATATCTTTATAGCAGTAGCTAAGACCATTCTTTCTCCATTCTATTCTCATTGAAAGCTAAATTTTCAGTGACCCACTGATACAGAATTTTCAGATCAGCCTGGCCCTCAAGAGGGCCAGTCAATGGGTCAGCCAGCTGACCCCAGAGCGGATCAACTCAATGGACTGGCAAGCCTATCCCCAGGAGTATTGGCTCTAATGGGCTGGCTAGTAAAGCCCAGAAGGAAAAAGGGACACAGATAGGTGGCTGGAATGTTGATAAATCAGGATTTATTGAGAGAACAGAAAAACTCCCAGTGGGAGGGGACACAAGGAGATTGATGACCTGAATCTGAAACCTGGTGCTTAAGACTCAAACTCAGCCAACTGGCTAGCACTAGCTACAAGCTGATTGGTCAGCACTAGCTGTGCTGATTGGTCAGTACTAAGGACCTATAAGCAGAAGGTAGGAACCTAATGATGAACTGATTGGTCGTCACTTGGCAGTGAGCTGATTGGTTGTTTTTCTATCCCAGCAGAGCTTGTAGGGAGTTTGTTTACTAATGTGAATGTGTCAGTCTGAGAGGCCTGCAGGAAATTTGCTACATTATTGCCAAGGGACTCACCCTGTCTGTCCACCTAGCTTTTCTCTGGCTATCTTCTCTCTCACCACTTTGGCTTGTAAACTGACCTTGGTGTCTCTGTCTCACTTCCCGTCATATTTTCTTCCAACAACTCTCTGTGAGGTGACCAAATTTCCTCTTCTTGTTTAGGACTCAGATCAGACATTGACCTAAAGAAAGTATAAATGTTTGGTATAGAAGGGTGATCCATTAGTGACCTCACTGATTGCCAGATGAATTCATATTAAGTAAAGGATAAATAAAATAACAAATGAATGGAAAAGTGTTTATGGAAAGGAAATAAATATTGAAAGTGTTTATT
>NW_007234427.1:0-6230 GCF_000164805.1 Carlito syrichta | reverse complement strand
AACCTTATCAAGAGACCTTTTAGATTTAGGCGATTGAGAACTCCAAGTACTGTAATCCTTTCTGTTCTCAGCAAGATTCCCTGATTTTCCCTGTCTATGTGGATTCCAAAACACTGTTTGCAAAAATGCAGATGCCCAGATGTTTCCTAGGGACGTGGAATCCATGATTCCTGGTTATAATTTAATAATCGTACTACATACTTGTCAACTGAAAAACCCTCGACCCCACTCCAACTAAAAGTGCAAACGGAAATTTAAGAATTACCAAGTTCATCTTAAGACCAGAGTTACATCCAAATATGACAAGAGGATACTTTTGTTCCGGGAATCTGGCCTTAGTTGTCCCACGAAACGTAAGGGACTTGTACTACCAGATGTCGGTTTACAACTCTCAAGAGGACCAGAACGTTGCTGGAGTCCTGAAATGAATGATTCATAATACACACAAGCCAAATATCTCCGAAACATGAGACGAGTTCGAAGCCCTTGTTCTTTTAATCCCATAGCAAGACACCCTGAGAATTTTTCGGATTAGGGACTGGTGTATCACAAATTCCTTATTCTTCCTTAGTGAGGGGCCATGTAGTGTCCTGTAGGAGGTCTCCCATTCCAGAGAATCCTGTTTGGAAACCCTGATTCTTGTTTAGCCCTTAGCAAGATGTCATGTAGATATTGTGACAGAGGAACAGTGTAAAACAGTTTTCTTCTTTCTCCATAGAAAGAGATCGTGTAGATTCTGTGTATGAGGACTGTTATTACCGATGTTGCATCTTCTAAACCCTGATTCATGTTTAGCCCACAGCAGATGGCCTGGTGATTTTTAGGACTGAAGACTGCTATAACCCCTACTCGTTTTCTTCCTTAGCAATGGGCCGTGTATTTTCCTGTATATCAGGACTCTCATTACATAGATCCTGCTTCGAAACTCTGATTCTTTTTTAGGCCTTTCCAAGATGCCCTGTAGATTTTTGGGATTGAGAACTCGTGTGACCCAGATTCCTTTTTCATTCTTACCTAACAGTCATATAATTGCCTGTATATGAGGACTACATTTTCCAGATTCATGCTTAAAACACCCTGATTCGTGTTTAGCCCATAACAAGGCGATGTGAAATTTTTTTGTAATTGAGGACACGAGTAACACAGATTCTTTATTCCTACTAGCAATAGGCAGTGACGTTTCCTGTATGTGAGGACTAGCAATATAGAGATTCCAACTTCAAAAACCTGATACTTGGTTACCTCTTAGGTAGATGGTCTGTAGTTTTTGGGATTGAGGACTAAAGTAACCAAGACTCCTTATGCTTCCTTAGCAATATTACGTGTAGTTTCCTGTATAAAACGACTCCCATTACCCAGCTTCCCACTTCACTGTGCAGGATGCTGAGACAGTTCTTGCTGACCATGAATTACAGTTGATTGGATATCAAGAGAAAGACTCCCATAATGTGTTTTGGGAACTGGAATCCAAGATTCCTGGTTCCCCTTCACAAGACCTCTCAAAAATGTGGAATCTTCACAACCCAACATCCCAATTTCGACCTGCCCGCCCACAAGAATCTACTGTAGTTTGAGGTCAACTGAATCGAGGGATTTTGTACCAATATGCCATTTGATTCTGGGGAACATGATTATGTTTGTAGATATTCCTAGGTCACAAAAGGATGTGTAGGGTCAGATCCTTGATTATAAATAACAAGAGGAACAGAAAGATCCGGTGGATCTGTAATGAAAGATTTGTCATATCCACAGAACTAGTAGCTGTGAATAATGTAGTGACCCAGAAGCCCAGATTGCTTATTAACCTTATCAAGAGGCCCACTAGATTCTGGTTAATGAGACTCCTAGAACCCGATTTCCTTTTCATTCTCAGCAAGATGCCCTGATTTCCCGGTCGATGTGGATTCCAACAACTTTATACAAAAAGACAGATGCCCAGAAGTTTCCTAGGAATGTGGAATCCATGATTCCTAGTTGCCTTTAAAAATACGTACTAATCATTTGGTAATTACAAAACTTATATACCCTCTCAAAATAAAGAGAGAAACGGAAGCTGAAGGATTACAGGGTTCACTTTAAGGCCAGAGTTAAATCCAAATATGGCAAGAAGAATCTTTCTGTCCTGGAATCTGGCCTTAGTTGTTCTGAGGAACCTAACGGACTTGGAGTGCCCAATACCCGTTTACCTCTTTGAAGAGGACCAGAATGTTGCCGGAGTCCTGAAATCACTAATTCGTAATATCTGCATGCTAAATTGCTCCGAAACATTTGGGGAGCTTGAAGCCCTGTTTCTTGTTTGTGCCATAGCAGACACCCTGGGAATTTCTTGGATTGAGGAATAGTACAACAAAAATTCTTTCTTTGTTCTTGGTTGGAGGCCGTGTTGTGGCCTGTATGTGAGGACTCTCTTTTCCTAGAATCCTGTTTTGAAACCCGGATTCTTGTTTAGCCCTTAGTAAGACGCCATGTACATTTTTTTGATAGAGGAACCGTGTAAAACAGATTACTTGTTTTTACTTAGCAATACACCATGAAGTCTCCTGTATATGTGGACTGCTATTACCCACATTCATGCCACGAATCCCTGATTCTTCTTTAGCTGTCAGCAAGATGCACTGTAGATTTTCAGGTCTGAGAACTCATATTACCCAGATTCCTTATTTTTAGCAACAGCTGTGCAGTTGCCTGTATATGAGTACTCCCTTTCCCAGATATATGCGTCGAAACCCTCATGCTTATTTAGACCTTAGGAAGACTCAATGTAGTTTTTTTGGGGATTGAGAACACATGTCACGCAGATTTCTTATTCTTTCTTAGGAAAAGTCGGTGTAGTTGCCTGTATATGAGGATTTCATTTCCCTAGCTTATGCTTCAAAAACCCAAATTCATGTTTAGCACTTACCAAGACACCCTGAAGTGTTTTTTGGGAAAGAGCACACGTGTATACCAGATTCCTTATTCTTCCTTCACAATAGACACTGCAGTTTTCTGTATATGAGTACTCCCATATCCACACTCCTACTCCCAAAACCTGATTGGTGGTTATCTCTTAACAAGCCACTCTGTAGATTTTAGGGATGCAGGACTCATGTATGCAAGAATCCTTATTCTTCCGTAGCAACAGTTCGTGTAGTGTTCTGTATATGAGAACTCCCATTACTGAAATTCCTGCTTCATTCTCAGCAAGATGCCGAAACATTTCCTGGTGACCTAGAAATCCAGTTGCTTGGATATAAAGAGAAAGACTCCCATAAAGTTCTTGTGGAATTGGAACCCAAGATTCCTGGTTCCCTTTTCAAAAGACACCCTAAAATATGGCGACATAGTAGCCCAGATTGCTGATTAAACCTTATCAAGAGACCTCGTAGATTTAGGCACTTGAGAACTCCAAGAATCGGATTACCGTTCGGTTCTCAGCAAGATGCCCAGATTTTCCCTGTCCATGTTGATTCCAGAACTTTGTATACAAACTGCAGATGTCCAGATGTTTCCCAGGGACGTGGAATCCATGATTCCTGAATACATTTTAATAAATCATACTAAACCTCGGCCCCTCTCCAAATAAAAGTACAAACGGAAATTTAAGGATTACCAAGTTCATCTTAAGAACAGAGTTACATCCAAATACGGCAAGAAGATACTTATGTTCCAAGAATCTTGCCTTAATTGTCCCGAGGAACGTAAGGGACTTACACTACCAGATACCCATTTACAATTCTCCAGAGGACCAGAATGTTGCTGGAGTCCTGAAATGACTGGCTCATAATACCCACAAGCCAAATATCTCAGAAACATGAGACGAGCTCGAAGCCCTGATTTTGTTTATCCCGAAGCAAGACACCTTGAGAATTTGTCAAATTGGGGACTCGTGTATCACAGATTCCTTATTCTTCCTTAGCAAGGGGCCATGTAGTGTCCTCTATATGAGGACTCCCTTTCCCCAGTATTCTGTTTGGAAACTCTCATTCTTGTTTAGTCCTTAGCAAGGTGTCATGTAGATATTGTGATGGAGGTACCGTGTAAAACAGGTTTCTTATTTCTCCTTAGCAAAGATCATGAAGATTCTGTATATGAGGACTGCTTTTACCTATATTGCAACTTCCAAACACTGATTCTTGTTGAGCCCAAAGCAGATGGCCTTTTGATTTTTAGGACTGAGGACTGCTATAACCCCGATTCATTTTCTTCCTTGGCAAGGGACCGTGTATTTTTCTGTATATTAGGACTCTCCATCCATAGATCGTGCTTCGAAACTCTGATTCCTTTTTAGCCCTTTTCAAGATGTAGATTTTTGGGACTTAGGACTCGTGTAATCCAGTTTCCTTATTCTTTCTTAGCACATGGTCATGTAGTTGCCTGTGTATAAGGACTCCATTTCCGCAGATTCATGCTTATAAAACCCTGTTTCGGGTGTAACCCATAGCAAGACGACCTGAAGTTTTTTGGGGATTGAGGACACGAGTAACGCAGATTTCTTATTCTTACTTAGCAATAGACAGGGAAATTTCCTGTATGTGAGGAATCCCATTACTCAGATTCCTACTTCAAATCCAGATTCGAGGTTACCTCTTAGGAAGACGGAAATTACATAATAAAATGGGGAGATTATTCCTTGAGTTGTGGAATCTGGCCTTCCAGGCTCCTGCAAAACAAGCAGAGTAGATGGCCAGCTTCTCTGTTACAACTAACAAGAGGAGCAGCAGGTCCCTGGGAATCAGGAAAGTCAGATTTGTGGTATGGATATAGGAATTAGCTCTGAAAAATGGGAGGAACAGGACATCCAAATTCCTGATTAGCATTTAGAAATATGCTGTAGACTTCTAGGTTGGAGAACTACCTGAAACCAGGGAAAAATTAGCAACTGTTCAGAAGTTTGCTGTTCACATGGAAACTGATTTTCCTTGTTCCACACTGGTAACTTGAATAGAAGCTTTCTGGAGACATAGTGTCCCAGATTCCCGCTTCGTTCTCAGGAAAACGACCAAATGTTTCCTGGTGCCCTGGACTTTCAGACTCATGGCTCCCAATGGAAAGACTCCAGTGTATTCCTGTAGATGTGGAAGCCCAGAACCTGGTGCCCTCCCAAAAGTACCTTCTAAAATTGGTGAAACATCTAAACCCAAGAGTCTAATTTCAAATAGCTGACCTACCAGATGTTTCTGGCGTACGACTTAACCCTGAACTCAGGGCTCACATTCAAAAGAACCAAGATTATTACTTGTGTCCTGGAATTTCACGTTAGAGGATCCAGAATCTATATGGACTTGTAGGGCCATATTACCCTTTAAACTACCGAGAGGACCTGAATGTTGCTGGTTTTCTGGAATGACTGATTCATAATATCCAAATAGGAAACAGCTCAGAAAAATGTGGGGATGTCGAAGCCCAGAGTTTTGTAGAACTTAGCAAGACGTCCTGTACATTTTTGGAAGTGAGGACTCATGGAAACCCAAATCTTTATCTTCCTTAGATAGAGTCCCTGTAGTTTCCTGCATATGAAGTCTCTCATTCCCCAGATTCCTGCTTCGAAATCCTGATATTGTTTAGCCCTTATCAAGATGCCCATTAGATTTTTGGCATCGAGGACACGGGAAAACAAGATTCCTTATTCTTCCTTTGCAAGAAACTGTTGTTTCCTGTGTATAAGGACTCCCAATATCCAGATTACCGCTACGAAAACCTGATTCTTGTTTAGCCCTTAGCAAGACGCCCTGTAGATATTTAGGATTGAGCATATTTTATCCCAGATTCCTTATTCGTCCTTAGCAAGAGGCTGTGAATTTTCCTGTATATGAGGACTCCCATTCCCCAGATTCGTGTGTCAAATCCCTGATACATTTTTATCCCTTAGTAAGACTCCTGTAGTTTTTGGAGATGTGAGGACTCATGTAACCCAGATTCCTTATTCTTCTGTAGCAAGAGGCCATGTAGGTTCCTGTATATGAAGACTCCCATAACGCAGAATCCTGCTTCATTCTCAGCTATTCGTTGAATATTTCCTGATGAACGTAGATTTACAATTGTTTGGGTATCAATAGGAAGACTCACGTGTGGTACCTGGGAACTGTAATCCAAGTTCCCATGGTCCCCTCAACAAGACATTGTAAACATGTGGAATATAGTAAACTCAATATCCCAAATGCTACCAGCCCGACCACAAGAAAGTTCTGTACTTTGAGGCTACCTGAAACGAAGGATTTAGTAGCAAAATGCCAATTGATTCCTGGGGA
>NW_007234426.1:0-3381 GCF_000164805.1 Carlito syrichta | reverse complement strand
GGTCGGGGTTGTGGTGGCCGGGAGCAGCCACTGCACTCCAGTCTGGGCGGCAGAGTGAGACCCCAACTCAAAAAAAAGAAATATTAGAACTGAAAGAGGTATAATTAACTCAAAAGAATGCAGTGCATGGGTGTAACATCAGATTTGACACAACTGAAAGAAGAATTACTATGAGGTAGGATAGAAGGAAATATCCAGAATGAAACATGTACAGACACAGAGACAGAAATTACAGAAGAAAGGATAGTAATCCCAGAGGAGGTAGTGAAAAAAAAAAAAACCTAACATGTATTTTACTGGGTTTCCAGAAGGAAAGAAAACACAAAGTGGGTCAAAAGTATTTGAAGAAATAGGAGCTGAAAAACTTTCAAGCTGATTGAAAACACTGTTGTAGCCCAGATCCCCTAGAAAACAGAGCCTGAGGCAAAAAGCTTCTGTGTATCAACACTTTGCTCAGGAGTATAATCCCACAAGAGCAGGCGTAATGTACAAGTGATGTGAGATGGAGAAGGAAGTCGTGCAAAGAGAGCGCGTGTTATACCACGGGGCCATGTGCTTTTGGCCATTTTATGACCCTGTCTCATGAGGCATCATCAGAGAAAAGATTTGAGCCATTGCTGCTTCCACAATCTGCTTCGGAGAAGGAAGGCAGAGGTAATTCTCCACCAGTTCCCACTCCCATAGGGTGGAGTTCAGGACATGAGGCAACACCTCCTGCACTTCCAGGCTGTGGATGTGTGAGCACTGAGTGGGCGCCACGGTACCTTCTACGTCAGCCACACTTGGGTTTGGGGAAAACCCAAGGAGAGGAGAGGAGATACAAAGCCAAGTGCCTGAGAGAAGATGCCTGCAGATTGTGCTCAAGTGTGACAAGGAGCCAGGAACAGCCACCAGAGGGCAGAGGTGGAAGGTGCCATCAACACATATTGGTGGCAACAAGGCTAGTGCAGGCACCCGGGGTGATGCAAGAGGTAAGTCAGGTGCAGACATCAGTCCAACCAATTCAAGAACCCTACAAGCCCCTTTTAATGAAGCTTTCTGATTGTGTGTGTGTGTGTGTGTGTGTGTGTGTGTGTGTGTGTTGAGTTATTTGAGTTCCTTGTAGATTCTGGATATTAGTCCTTTGTCAGAGGCATGATTTGCAAATATTTTCTCCCATTTTGTAGATTTTTCTGTTCACTCTGTTATTTCTTTTGTTGCACAGAAACATTTTAGTTTATTTAAGTCTCATCTGTTTATTTTTGGCTTTGTTGCATTTGCTTTTAAAGTCTTCATCATAAATCCTGTGCCTAGGCCAGTGTTCAGAAGATTTTTTTAAGGAGTTTTCTTCTAGGATCTTTATAGCTTTAGTTCTACATTTAAGTCTTTAATACATCTTGCGTTCATTAATGTATATGGGAAGAGGCAGGGGTCTAGTTTCATCCTTCAGCATATGGTTAACCAATTTTCCTAGCACCATTTTTTGAATAGGGTATCCTTTCTCCTGTGTTTATTTTTCTCAGCTTTGTCAAAAATCACTTGGTTGTAGGTTTGTGGCTTTATTTCTAGGTTCTCTGTTTCTTTTCTTTGATCTGCCTATTTTTGTGCCAGTCATGCTGCTTTCGTTACCATAGCCTTGTAGTATAATTTGAAGTCAGGCACTGCATTACCGTCACATTTGTTCTTTTGATTTAGAATTGCTTTGGCTACTTGGGCTTTTTTTCTTCCTTATGAACTTTAGGATTTTTTTTTTTCTAGTTCTGTGAAAAATGGTGGTAATTTGATAGGGATTTCATTGCATCTGTAGATTGTTTTGGGCAGTATGGTCATTTTAACAATATTGATTCTTCCAGTTTATAAGCTTGGAATATTCATCTATTTGTTGGTGTCATCTACAGTTTCTTTTATCAGTGTTTTATAGTTCTCTGACAAGATTAAATCATTTTTTTCAAATATGGCCTGGGATAGATGAACATAAAAGAGTTGAGCAGTTGGGGACATTCCAGATTGAGGAAAAGCCATGGCACAGGTAAGGAGGTGAAAGGAGTATGAGGTGTTAGGGAGAACTGTAGCTAGTTCACAGGGGCCGTGACTTAGGGTGCACACGGTGGCAAAGCGTGTCCTGGAGATGGAACTGGCATAGAGGCGGGAACTGAGGAACAAAACACCTTCCAGATCTGTTGTAGGGGTTAAGCTTTTTCTATAGGTAATAGAAAACCAGTATCTGAACACACTTTCGGACTACTTTGATAGAAAACATATTTTATTTTTCAGAATACTCATTGAGTCTTTCCATCTATTTTTCTGCAGTACAACTTCCCGCAGGTCCATTAACTGATTATAGACCTGTCTGCTCGGAGTGAGTCTAATGTCTTCTCCAGGCGAGAGGTCTGTAGAATTTAAAGTTGGCCATCCTCCTCCCTTCTGAATCTTCTCTCCTCGTGACTAGCACTTTTCCCTCTGAGTCCCGGCATGACAGGGTCGCAGGCCCTCCGTCCTCCTTCTCTTGGCCCTTGTGGTTTGTCGATGCCTTGTGAAGACCTAACAGCTCGAACTAAGCTCAGGGTCCTCAGGTGGTCTGACCTGAAAAAGTTGGGAGCAGGGAAGAACTCACTTTCCTCAAACTCACTGAGGCACAAAGTAACCTCATCTTACCCCCAAGTTTCTATTTAGGCCACAGGGACATAAGCTCAGGTCACTTTCGTTTGAGAGGCGTTATTCTAAATTTGTGTATTTTTAAACAAACATGTTGAACTGCATTGATTGCCATCTGATTTGTTTAGAGAAGAGCTTTGTTCCTCTCTATTAAAACAGTTTTAGGTTTTATCTCTTCATTTTGCATAGACCGCGCCTTCTAGTTCTGAGTTAGCTGAGAATCTCATCTCAGTCCTTATTCAGATCAGCAATAAGAACTGAATAAGTCAGAGCTGACCATGGGCTCATTCTCCTCTTCCCGTCTTCTCTTTCACACCTGCGACTGACCAAGTGCGGTATGCCACTGGGATGAGGATGTGTATGCAAAGTGCAGAAGGGGAGCTGAAGCAGGAAGAGTAGCTGGGACAGGAATGGGTTAGCTATTTCCTGATCACCTCCCTGATCGTTATGTGGTACAGAAAACTATTTTCTCAAACGTATGTGAAAAATTCATGCTGTTACATTACGCAAGTCAGGTTCCCTCCAATCACATCACTACTATGAGCAGCCCTCAAGGGTTTTCAGATGTTAACCCTAAGAGTTAGCATGTCATTCTGAAGGGAGAAGCTTTGTGGAACCCAGAAGCGTGCACATGCAGTGTCAACAGCACAGAGAAACGCAACACCGAAGGTGGCTTATCTCATTTTTGTTAAAGTTGTGAAAAATATTCCAAAAATAATAGATACATTAGTTTAAAAAATAAACAGG
>NW_007234425.1:0-35823 GCF_000164805.1 Carlito syrichta | reverse complement strand
TAGGGGACCATCAATCTTGTTTACCCATTCGAAGAACCAGCTTTTTGTTTCATTGATTTTTTGTATTATCTTTTTGTCTTCTATGTCCTGGATTTGGGCTTTTATTTTGGTGATCTGGATTCTTCTGCTGAAATTAGGGTTTTTGTGGTCTTGCTTTTCCAGCTTCTTTAGGTGGCTTGTTAGGTTGTCAATTTCTGTTCCTTCCATTTTCCTCATATGTGTTTGTAGGGATATAAATTCCCCTCTTATTACAGCTTTTAAGGCATCCCAGAGATTTTGGTAAGATGTTTCTTTATTTTCATTTGTTTCCAGGTATCTTTTGATCTCTATTTTGATGTCATCATTGACCCAGGAGTTATTTAGCATCATGCTGTTTAGTGTCCATGTCTTTGTGGGTTTTGGGGGGACTTTGTTGGTGTCGATGTTTATTTTTATTCCACTGTGGTCCGAGAATGTGCATGGTAGAATTTCAGTCCTTTTAAATTTGCTTATACTTGATTTGTGTCCAATTATGTGGTCGATCTTAGAATATGTTCCATGTGGTGATGAGTAGAATGTGTATTCTGTGGTCTTTGGATGGAGTGTTCTATAGGTATCAATTAAGTCTATTTGGTCCAGAGTCTCATTGAGGTTCCGGATCTCCTTGCTGATTTTTTGTCCTGATGATCTGTCTAAGGTTGTGAGTGGTGTATTAAAGTCCCCAGTTATTATGGTGTTAGAGTCAATGTCTTTCTTTAGTTTTCCTAGAAGTTGCTTTATGAATGTTGGTGCGCCTATGTTGGGTGCATATATGTTTAGGATAGATATTTCTTGTTGATGGAGTGAACCTTTTATCATTATGTAGTGGCCCTCTGTATCTTTTTTAATTTTTGGTAGCTTAAATGGTATTTTGTCTGAAATTAGGATCGCGACTCCTCCTTTCTTTTGTGTTCCATTTGCCTGAAAATTTGTTTCCCATCCTCTTACTTTGAGTCTGTGTATGTCCTTTCTAGTGAGATGGGTCTCTTGAAGGCAGTCTATTTGTTGCCTGGGTGATATTTTATCCATTTTGTCATTCTATGTCTTTTCAGTGGTGCGTTTAGTCCATTCACATTCAGACTAATTATTGAAATGTGAGAGTTCTCCCTATCATGGAGTTCTTATTGAGTTATTGTTCTTCCACTTGGTTTTTTCTTTTTTTTTTTTTTTTGTCTTTCTTTTGCTTTTGGGGTTGGTTCGTGTATATTTTATTCTTTTCCCTGTACTCTTGTGAAGAACGTTGTTCTTTTTTCCTTTTCTTCTGTGTTTAGTACTTTCTTAAGTGTTTCATGTAGAGATGGTTTTGTGGCTGCATAAGTTCTTAGGGATTGGATATCTGGGAAAGATTTTAATTCTCCCTCACTGATGAAGCTTAGCTTGGCTGGGTAGGTTATTCTTGGTTGAAATTGTTTATCCTTTAGGACTTTGAAGATAGGGCTCCAAGCTCTCCTAGCCTGCAGGGTTTCTGCAGATAAATCTGCTGCTATTCTGATTGGTCTTCCATGGTGGGTGATCTGGCCTTTTTCTCTTGCTGCCTTTAGGATTTTTTCTTTTGTGCCTACTTTATTTAGGTGAATTATTATGTGTCTAGGAGTTGATCTTCTCATTTTTTGTCTTGCGGGGATTCTCTGAATCTCTTGTGTTTGAATTTTTGTATCACTGATTAGATAAGGGAAATTTTCTTGAATGATCTCATGGAAAGTTTGTTCCAATGTGGTCTCTGTTTCTCTTTCTGCCTCAGGGAGTCCGATTATTCTTAGGTTAGGCCTCTTGAGGTAGTCACTCATCTCTTGAAGGTTTTGTTCTGTCTTTTTTAGCTTATTTTCTGTGTTTTTAAGAGTTTGGGTTATTTCTATATTTTGGTCCTCAAGCTCTGAGATTCTTTCTTCTGCTTGGGTAATTCTGCTTTCCATGCTTATCAATTTGTTATTTATTTCATTCACAGTATTCTTTATTACTGTTATCTCAGATATCAGCTCCTTCCTTGTTTCTTCTTGTGTCTCCTCAATTCTTTTTAATCTCTCCATTATTGTTTTGATATCTACATTTGCATTTTGAGACCCTTCATTCTGGGGACTTTTCATTGTTTGTATTCCAAAGTCAGTTTTCTCAGTGTCTGCTCTCCCAGGCGTCTGGGAGAGACCCATACTCTTCTTTTGGTTTTTCTTCATTTCTGTAGATTTTTCTCCCTTTACCCCTTTCCCTCCCACTCTTCAATTCTGTTTTTGAGGGAAGGTGGTGTTGCTTTTATTTCTCTTCTGCAGTGACCTGTTCTTCCTTATGAGGGTCTTCTGGTTTTGTTCACTTTTTCCCTCTGCTTTACAGTCTGTTTATTCAGCAGTTTGCAGTCTTGGTCCCTAGATTTAAAAAGGGGGCATATAGAAGAGGAAAATAATGGAGGAAGGGGGGTCAATAGGGAGTTAGAAAGAGAGAAGCGCGAGAGGGAAAACAGATATACATACCATCTATCAGGTGAGAACGAGACACAGGGCTGGGAAGAGGTGAAGAAAGACACGTAAGAAAGAGTACTGATAGCTACATAGTACTAAAGAGTACTGAAGCAACACAGAGACAGGGCAATAAAATCGAGAAACAGTGTAAGTCAGAAGGTAAACAACAAACGTGATCTAAACCAACAGTTACAATGATAAAATCATAAGTCAAAATGAGCGAAAGAGAGAAGTGCGAGAGGGATAACAGATATACATACCAGCTATCAGGTGAAAAACAGTCACAGGATCGGGAAGAAGTGAAGAAAGACACATAAGAAAGATTCCCTAAGGAGTACTGATAGCTACACAGACACAGGTCAATAAAATCGAGAAACAGTATAGGTCAGAAGGTCAACAACAGACGTGATCTAAACTAACAGTTACAATGATAAAATCATAAGTAAAAATAAGCGAAAGAGAGAAGTGCAAGAGGGAAAACAGATATACATACCAACTATCAGGTGAGAGAGAGACACAGGGCTGGGAAGAAGTGAAAAAAGACAGGTAAGAAAGATTCCCTAAAGAATACTGATAGCTAAACAGAGACAGGCCAAAAAAATCAAGAAACAGGTATAAGTCAGAAGGTAAACACCAAACGTAATCTAGACCAACAGTTTCAATGATAAAATCATAGGTCAGAATAAGCGATCAGACTAGAGTCACTTCTGTGATCTCTGATTCCAGCCTCTCCCTTTTGTTTTTCGTTGCAGCATAGGGGTGGGGCTTTGTCTCCTGTTTCACACTGTTGCCTTAGAAGCTGAGGTAAAGTTTGTTGCTAGGTGGGCGGGGCAATGGAATGGCAAGGCAGTTTAAGCAGATCTGTTTTTCTCCGCTTGTCTGGGTCCTCTGGCTCGGGGTCTCACGCTGAGTGCCTCAGCCAGGGTGGACCCGGAGTTCCAGAGCTCCAAAGTTCCAAAGGGCAGGCTGTAAATGACGAGAGTGGCGCTGGGACCCTACAGAGTATTCAGCCAGTAATGGAACCAGTGTCTCTGAGGGGCGGGCGCTCAGAGCCTCCCTGTGCCACCGGCGGTGCCGGGTGCCGGGCCGGGGAGAGAGCTGGAGGGAGCAGGGACCCAAAACTTCCCCGCACGCTGCAATACCTGGCCTTAGGAAATGAGGTAAAGTTTGTTGATAGGTGGGCAGGGCAATGGAAGTCTCTGCCTGGAGAATGGCAAGGCAGTTTAAGCAGATCTGTTTTTCTCCACTTGTCTGGGTCCTCTGGTTTGGGGTCTCACGCTGAGTGCCTCAGCCAGGGTGGACCCGGAGTTCCAGAGCTCCAAAGTTCCAAAGCACAGGCTCTAAATGGCAAGAGTGGCGCTGGGACTCTACAGAGGACTTCAGCCAGTAATGGAACCGGTGTCTCTGAGGGGCGGGCGCTCAGAGCCTCCCTGTGCCACCGGTGGTGCCGGGTGTCGGGCCAGGGGAGAGAGCTGGAGGGAGCAGGGACCCAAAACTTCCCCGCACGCTGCAATACCTGGCCTTAGGAAATGAGGTAAAGTTTGTTGATAGGTGGGCAGGGCAATGGAAGTCTCTGCCTGGAGAATGGCAAGGCAGTTTAAGCAGATCTGTTTTTCTCCACTTGTCTGGGTCCTCTGATTTGGGGTCTCACACTGAGTGCCTCAGCCAGGGTGGACCTGGAGTTCCAGAGCTCCAAAGTTCCAAAGGGCAGGCTCTAAACAGCGAGAGTGGTGCTGGGACCCTACAGAGGACTTCAGCCAGAAATGGAACCAGCGTCTCTGAGGGGCGGGTGCCCAGAGCCTCCCTGTGTGACTGACGGCTTGATGCTGGGTGCCTGGGCTGGAGACAATGCAGCCGGGGAGGGATCTGGAGGGGGCTGGGACTGGAGACTTCCACATACGAGTAGAACGGCAGCAGTGGGGGGAGGGGCGCAATATCTGGCCTTGCGTGGGACTGAAGTTCCCGGGCCTGACCCCAGCGTGGTTGGTGGTGGGTTGGGGGATGGGGGTAGTGAAGTGATAGCCTTTTTGGGAACTCACGTTCAGAGAATCTCACAAGTTCACCTATGCCGTCGCCATCTTGCCCCGTCTCCCCACAAATATTTTTTAAATACACAATTTACAAGAACTTTTCTACCATTTTTAATTAGGCATTTCTACAAATAATGGACAGAGTAAGTGAAGACATATTAATAAAAAACTGTGATTGCCTATGGGAGAAAAGGAGGAGGAAGACAGAAGCAAAGAAGAGAAGGGGAAGGAGGAAGAGGAGAAAGAGGAGGAGGAGGGGGAAGAGAAAGTATATTGCAACATTTCTTATTGAAAGTGAAAGCATTGGGACTTCTTGATTAGTACTTTCTAGTTCCTGCTGGTTTTATCAGTTCTGTCACATTTGTTCACCTCGTGATTGCAGACCAACCTTCTTCATCTCTCCACTTGGTCATTTGTTCCACAATTGCTTCACTTATCCACCAGATAGTAGACAGTCTAATTAAATTGCAGGCACTTTACTCAATGTCAGCTTTCCTTGAACATGGAAACATGTCTTAATGTCTAAGGAAAAGCCCCAACCTGACATTTCACTGGTGTCTCAAACCTGGCCTATGCTTATGACCAGATGCAAGATGGAGCCTATTAATGTCAGAGTCCAGCTCCAACACAAAGGTCAGGGCCTAAGGCGAGAGAATCAGATGCGGTGAAGGAAGAAGACACAAGTCAACTCCCTGGGTCAAGTTCGGGACTCTTCCAAAGTTTATTCAATTTTTACATGTTTTTATAAGGCATTTTCAACCCTCAACCCCCTCACACATATGCCCACAAAAACTTACATTATATTTTCTTTTACAATCAAACGTTCTACAAGGACTTCTTTGTTCCTCCCTATTCTTTTTTGTTTCCATTATGTTAAAATCAACAGACAGGAACAAAACAATTTCTGCTAAAAATAATTAACTGTAACCTTTCAACCCTTACCCCTTTTATATCATATTTCTAACAATCCTTACATGTAACTTAGCAGTAATATACTGGCATTTACATCTATAACTAATTTTATTGTTTCTTATAACTAATTTTATTATTTCTTAATTATTTCCTATACACTTTCCTATTATGTATCTATCTTTATTCTTATTTTACTTATATGAATCATACTCTAATAATGCTTAACAACCCTTATATGAATTATACTTTACTCTTATATCCTGTATTTGTTTTCTATTTAATTATTTCTTATCTAATTAGCTTTAATCATCATCCTATTTTTATCTACTTAACTATTCTAGCCTATATTATTATACTTATACTACTAGATCATTTTACTCTTACAAACTTATATCTATTATGTCTATACTTTCTTAAATCATGTTTAAAAGGAGCTGCCCTCAGGACTGACTTGTCTCAGGTCTCACAAACTTCCTCCTCCATCTTACCCATCTAAGGTGTTATTTTAGTGTAGGGTCTGTTAACCATGAAAAATAAAGAATGGAAACATTCTTTTATTTTCTTTATACGCAATGGTTTTGCTTTTTATAGAGATGAAGGTAACTAAACATTCTCTAGCATCTCTAATGGCTGTGCTTTTGCTGTGTTCCTTATTCATGTTTCAAACTTCAGTTTCACCAATACATCATCCTCGCTTATCAGTTAATGCTTCATCAGAAAGGGGTAATTTCTGTCTTATGCACACACTCCCAAAGATCAAAGGGGGGCCCATCAATGGGATCCATGGGGCTTTGCCTCCGGCACGGCCACTTTAGCTGGGGCCTTGGTCCCAGCCAGCGTTTTTCCCATTTTCAGGTAACCCTTACTTTGCCTTCTGTTAGGAGTTGTGGCTCCCAACATATTAAGTGTATTCCTATTTTGATTCCAGACTCCTAGATGTAAATCTGTAATCATCGTTTAATTCTACATCCACATTCAATTAGCACTGAATTCAGTTGATTTTATAAGTCATTATTGAATCAATTATTTTATTTTTGCTTATTGCCTTGGTTCAAAGTCTAATTACTTTTCAGATGGTCTTTGTGATGATACTATAAGAGGTAACTAAACCTCTTACTTTTTGAAATTGAATCTATTCTTCATATTTCAGGTTTATTGAGCACACAATTATCCCTAATACTCTGTACAAAAGACTTCATGGGGGCACATTGTCTACAAATTCCTTAGGATGGCAGTTAAGAGTTTTCAAAATCTTAACATAATGTCCTATAGGTTTCCATCTTGCAAATGACAGAATTAATGTCCTATAGGTTTCTATGTTGTTGCAAATGACAGAATTTTCTGGTTTCTTTTTTTTAAAGACTGAGTAATATTCCATTGTGTATAGCTATATACCATATTTAAAAAACCCATTCATCCATTGATGAACACTTATTGTGAGTGATAGTGTAATAAGCAGGGAGGTGCAGACATCTCTTTGGCATACTGATTTCAGTTCCTTTGGATATATATCCAGTAGTAGAATTGCTGTATCATGCTTACATGTATCAAAACATTACATTGTACCCCACAAACACTACACAATTATTATTGTCAATTGAAAAGAAAATAAGACTATAAAAAAGAGTTTCCAAAATCTGATATTCCTTATGTACTGATCCCCTCAAAAAATCTTTGTTATTCTTATCTTATGGTTGTCTGCTCATCTAGTGGGAAAAAATGGTCTTAAGTCAATATGCATTTGTAACATAATTTTTTTATAACCAATATTTTTTATTATGATATTGTGGGGTACAGTTAAGTGTTAGGTATACAAATATGCTTCATTCAGGCACCCTTGTTGATAAGAGGTGTCTCCCTGTTCCCAGACAGATATTTACTACCGTTAATCCCATCTCCCTTCTCCTCCACCCTGTAGCATAATTTGCCAACTGATTTAGTCATTGGTGGAAATATGAAATGATTCAGGAGTCTCTCATAAAGAATCATAAATGATACCTGTTTTACAGATGTATCAGTCACCTACACTGGTTCCTCTTTATTCTGACTTTTTTTTAACATTAAATTTTACTTTTAACTATCTTCTTTTTAAACTTTTACCCCTCATTTCTCTTCTCCTACTCTGTGGTCTTTTCCATGCTCATTAAATGAATTCTTTATCTATGTGCATAAAAACTCTGGTCCACATATATAATTGCCCCTAAAAGTGCTCCATGACTATGACCAGTATTAATGTTTTACAACCATAACCAAATGAAAAAATCTCAAAATAAAAATCACAATTTTTTTCAACTTATAATTCCTTTCCTTTTCTTACAATTCTTATTTCATGTATGGGCATTGTTATGCACCAATAACCTGTGTTTAAAGCTCAACCATCAAGACTAGCATCTCCCTCTCCTCTACCTCCTTATGTTATTGATCACCTTATGCTATTGATCTATCAACCCATCCTCCTCAACAGATAGAAAATCTATTCTCACCATTCCTTTTACCCACTCTCTTATTAAGACCCTCAGTATCTCCTGATATTTTAATGTTACTTTTAAAATTATGATATATGCAGGTAAAATTTCACAAATAATTGTTATAAAAGTGGAGAAATGATCACAATAAAAGCACACTTCTGGTGTAATCACTTAAGTAGAAAAATAGAACAATACCAACTCTTTATCTCCTCTTTATTCCCCAAAGACCAGTTTTCTTACATGTAAGATACTACATTATTTTTTCTTGTTTATGAACTTTATATAACTGGAATCATGTATAGTGTGTCATTTGTTTCTGGCATCCTTATGCAATGTTGTGGTTGAAAGATCTGTGCATTTTATGATATATATAGCTCTTAAATCTTCATTGCTGCACATTATCATGATATAGAAATGTACTATCATTTATTTTTCCATGCTCATTTTATGAACATTTGGGTAGTTTTCAATTCTTATAACACCATTATCTACATCTTCTGAGTCCTCTTTTGGGTCCTATTTCTAATGATGTTTTTGTCTTGGTTTTAGGTCACATCTTTTTTAATGTCTTATCAGAACTAGATATGTGAAATGTTGCAGACATAAATGGAGGCTCTGAATGATATAATTTTCTTAAGATAATTTTCTTTTGCTTTAATCAGGCAACCAGGATAAGTGCAGTTGCAATCTCAAATCACCATAAATCCAGGGCTTTTATCACTTGAAGCTGGGCTTCAATCTCCATTAGAACTGATTATTTGCACTCACACTGATTCCTGGCATGTAGTCCTTCCAGAGTTCCTACACCAGTCCTGGGGAGCTAAAATGCTCCTTCCGTTTGTCCTTTTTGTCTGTCACAAGCACTTTTTGGCATCTCAGATGCTGCTTTCAGAATTGGTTGTAGTTTTAAGAGAAAAAGAGTGAAAAATTGTGAGCGCATGTCTCTTCCTTTCTTCATCTCTGGTGATTTTAAAAAATTGGATCTGAAAGAAACTGGTCACCATTGACTGAAGTGAAACTCCTGTTCCCTAGTGTTTTACATTAGTTTTGACCTCTTCTTCTTTTAATTTTTATCACTTCAATATATTTTGCATTCAGTTGACATATTGAGCTTCTATAATGCAAATCTGATTATACATTTACCTAATTTAAAGGAGGTAGTCATTTCTCCAGAAAAACACTCAGAAAACAAAAAGAAGACATAGCCTTTGCCCCCATGAGACTAAAAATGTTGGGATAAGCCAGACCCGGATAAAACTGCCCTGGTTTGGAGCTTGCAGGAAATAGATAAAGTTGGTCCATTACAATCACCTGCAAGCTCAAAGGCAAGACACTTTAGCACATCCTTGGTGTATAGTAACTCTTAGTTCTTAGCTTCTCTTTGGTCACCATCTTCTGCTAGTATAACGTCTCTCACTGGGATCTGACCTGATTTAGCTGCCAATGCTTGTTCAATGTGCTCTTCCTTTTAGTTATGAGTACAACTTTGACCTTGTGGCTATGCCTTTGACAATCCTCTTTATCACAAGTTTTCTACCTGCATCTATACCTTGCCTTCTCAGACAATTAGCTCTACTTAAATGCTTAGAAGTTACATCTTTTGTCATAATCCACCCCGGGACATACCAACAAAGAAAAGAACGGATCTCATCACATCCATGTTCCTGGCTCAAATCATATTATGACAGACTTTAAATCTTGAAAAAAACATTAAGAATCACTTAATCTCATGTTTCTTCTTTCACAGACAGCCTCAGGGAACAAGATTGAAACTAAAAGTTGGAATAGAGTACTTTCAAGAACAACCAATGCTGGCATCCATTAGAGATGTTTATAATTTGATGCTTATTTTATTCCAACTTTCTAAATCCTAAGATCACAGAACCTGTCAATTTTCCTTTAATTGTAAATAATTTTAGGAGAAAAGACAAACCAACAATTTTGGGTCACAAGTGTATAAAACGCCATCAACCCTCTAAGAATACTGTTCAAGCGACAGCTTGTTTGACATGGCATTGGTTTCTGCCCATTTGCTTGTGTCTGAGCCCTTCCTTCTGTCTCTGCCTTTCTGCTCTGGGGTGGCCAGATGTGGTTCTGGCCAGCTCTTTGCTTCTATTTGTCGCTTGCTGGCTCCAGAGTCTCTCTTTGTTATACCTAGATTTTTATTTTACTCTACTCAGCTCAGGTTGTTATATTTGTGTCATGTAGCAAGGAACAAGGATATGGACTTGGGAAAAGGGGCAGAAGGACAGCAAGAACACGAGAAGAAACTGAAGTGAGGCAGGATGGTTTAGTTGAGCTGCTTTGTTCTCTACAAGCCATTTGTAGTTGATTCCAGGCAGGATTAACTTCTTCCTGGTCTGAGTGCCCAGAGCCATTTTTCCTTTTTACCTTCTAGAGCTGTCATTATGCTTGTCACTTTCTCCCCAAAGAGACTACAGGATTTTTTATGGGATAAATCCTATTTACTTTGGCATAAGAGACATAATAAACAGTTATGAAAGTAAGGAAAGGAAATAAGGGAAAGATGTAGGGAAGAGGAAAATAATAAAGAAAACAAAGAGCAATAGAGACAGAGAGACAGAGAAAGAAGAGGGAGGGAGGGAGGAGAAAAACGATGAAGAAATGACTGAATATGTACCAACTTTAACCTTTGCAGTCTTATGTATGTTCAAAATTTCTTAATTATCATTTGTCAGCAAAATTGACCCCCCTTTAGGTTCAAGAGGGCATTTAAAAAAATAAGTATAAATGTTTAAATGTTTTAGAACATCACTCCCCTGCTATTGACTATATTACACCAAGGCTGAGTATTTGGCTGAAAAGTTTCACAGATTTGTGATCTTTTCCTCTTCAGCAGCTTGATAGTTTGAGTCCTGCTGGGCAACATTGTCTGGGCTGTGTAGTTGCTGTCTCTGGTTTCTAGAGTCATGGATGCAAGCAGCAGCTTCTAGAAAGCATTTATTAATTGAAAAACATTTACTGGGCGCCAACTTAGTAAAGGGTACTGACTGAACACTGTTCTTGGTTCTAAGACATAGACACATTTTTTTTTGTGAGTCAGAGTCTTACTCTGTCGCCTAGGCTGGAGTGAGTGGCGTGCTCTTGGCCACCACAGCCTCAACTGGCTGAGTTCAGGTGATCCTTCCACTTCAGCCTTCCAATTAGCTGGAACTACAGGTGTGCACCACCATACTTGGCTAATGGTTTTTGATTTATTGTAGAGAAAAGGTCTCACCAAGTTGCCGAGGCTGGTCTCAAACCCCTGGGCTCAGGCAATCCTCTTGCCTCCAAAGTGCTAGGATCACAGGTATGAGCCACCATGCCCAGCTTCAGAGACACATTTTTAAAAAGTCAAAATCCTTGCTTTTTGTGCTGCTTCTATTCTAGAGGGAGTTGGACAATATATGAAAACACAGTCTGCTCACCTGCGGCAATAGCAGACATAAGGACTTTGTGTTTCCTGTCTTTTATTAGCAGTTACTGGTCCTACACTCTGGAAAAATCTGGTTTTGTTTTTTTTTTTAAATAGACATCCTTTGACACGGGCTATGAATAGCTGCATGGAATGCGCTAATGCTTTTGTTTTGAAGGAAACTATTTAGAACTTTCTTCAGTGTTACAAAGTGTTCCTTTTATAAAGATCCATAAGATAAATTTTCTTTTCTGTTGTGATGTCCAGAAAAGTGATACTTTTTGTGAACAGTTAATAGTATACACTACTGTTATGGATTCTAAGACTCTTTTACTTAATTTTGCACTTCACTTTAAGTAATTAGAAAGTACAGAGCAGAATTTGTGTGGTTCATTTTTAACCACCACAAAGTGCCATATGTCATTAATTTCAGTATGAGTTACCCCAGCTTTATCTCCTTCTCTGACCTTATTTTTTTTTAACACTTTGATCTCCTCATTTGTATTTGCATGATGCACTATGCCCACACTTATCCTGAATCTGTCTCTCTCGTAAGGTGGGATATTATGTCAGCTAGATATTGAATTTGTGTGAGGATATTACAGAACCCCAAAACAGTGGCTTAAAGAAACTAATGGAATCGATTGTCTTAATTTGATAATTGCAAAGAAAATTCTGGAGGTTTGTCCAGGGGCTCAAGAATGATAGGGCAGGGTTTCCTGCCGTTTCGTAGTCTCTCCTCCCTTGCTGCCTTATGATTACAGCGATGGGCAGGATCCTATGTACTTCCAGACAAGAAAGAAGGGAATGGGCAGGTCATAAAGCACCTTGCCAGCTCTATTCATGGTATTTCTCAGAAGCGCCAGCCGAAACTTTTACCCCCTCGTGATTGGCAGGAACTGTGTTGGGTGACCATCTGTGGACAGCTTTCTGTCTGCCTACCTGTTTGTCTGTTTTACTGTGGACACATAGAAACACTCCCCACCTCCAAGACAATCTTCTGTTAGTAAGAAAGTGGGCAAAAATAGGTATTAAACAAACAGCAATCTTTGATACAGATATAAACAAAAAAGCAATCCTTCTTTTTCTTTGTGCCATTGTAATGTTTTACAATAAAAAATTTAGCATTTACATAGCACTTTAAACCTTTTCAAGTGATTTTATGTCTGTTTCCATAGCTTTATATTAGTTTGCTGCACTTTTCTACTAAATCACTGGAAATATTTGTTGCTTCCTAAACCTATAAAAACTGGAATTTTCATTCAAATGATTAATGATGTGGTTCTCTGTATTTTTCCTTGTTATTTATATAATTTCTTTAACCCAATTTCTTTCTGATAGTTTTTCCATTGCTAGACTAGATCTTAACTTGACAAAATTTGCTGAAACCTTTTACAAATGCCATAAATCCTATTAGGAATTCATTATTCAAGATATAAAATAGAATGTGTTTTATAGAGCTTCAAACAGAGCCTGTAAACCTGAGGCAATGGTTTCAAGTTTTTGCTCTAAATAGGGGGCCATGTCTGTTCTTACTCCAGCTTAATACTAATACCACTCCAAGCAACTGCCAACACAGTTGCTTGAAATATTTATCATGAAAAATAGGTACAAAATGAAAAAAAGAGTTTCCTTTTCACTGACTTCTTTAGAATGAAAACCTTGAAGCACTATCTCGATGTATTTTTTAAAATTTTCTTCTTTCTCCTCTTTTCTCCTGTTTTTCTAATATATTATCAACATTTGACAATTGAAAGAAAAACCAGAAAATTTATTCTCAGACACACTGTTTTCTGTGTTTATATCTTTCCCCATGTTTTGGCCCTGAGTCACTAGAGAGCCTCCCAGTCTGAGCTCCTCACCTTGGAAGTTCTTTCTAAATAAATTTGCACAAAAATGATTAATACATTTTTGATAAATAATACCTATCTCATTATTTTGAATGATATAAACACTACTATTAACATACTTACACTTCTTAACGTAGTGCCCTTCACATATAACAAATGCTAAAAAAATGGAATATGAGTGTGTGTTTCATTATGCTATTATTATTCCATGAAACAGAACAACATTATCTCAACCATAAGAAAGAGGCGTTGTATGTAAACTGAGAGTGACAAAATAGAGTATATATCAAAAGGCTTCGGGTTATTCAGCTTTGTTTCAAGCACAATTTTGACAGATTATATAGTATTTTACTAACTGAGCAGCTAAATAAAGCTTGAGCGATAATTTTAATTTTTTAAAGATATGTTATAAAATTATTTGTCTGATACATTTTAAGATTTATTTTTCTGTTTGCTCTTATACTAAAATCACTTAGGGTATGTAAAATAAATATTTGAATTATTATATTTGGAATAAAACCAAAGTTGAAAGAACATGTGAATATACATTTTTCAAGACTTAATATATATGTAATGAGAAATAATAGATACATCAATGCAGTAAAATATGGTGATTAAAAGCACAGCACTAGACTTTGAACAATTTCCCAATATCTTAGGACCTCAGTTCCTAATTTTTAAAGAAGGAAAAAATTAATACTTAACTTAAATTGTGTAGAAGGTGTATCACTATCACTCATTTCTTAAAATGTTTACTTAAATTAGTCAGAAATATACATTCTAAATATTTATTTTGTAACTTAAATTGTGAATTTTAAAATTGAACTTAATGTAGTTTTAAATCTACAGAAGAACTGCAAACATAGTACAGAGAATCTTTATATGTCTCATACCCAGCTTCTCTTATCATTAACATCTTATATTGGTATTGACATCTTATATTATTAACATCTTATATTATCAACATTTTATATTGGTAATTAACATCTTATATTGATGACCTTGACTGTTTTGATGAGTACCGATTAGGTGCTCATCAATGCGCAGAATGTATCTCAACTGGAATATCTGACATTTTTCTCATGATTGAACTAGGAGAGGTTTTTTGGGGGGAAGAAGATAGAGGTAAAGTGTCATTCTCATCACATCATAATAAGGGTCCATACTGTACACATGACTTATCACTGTTGATATTATCACCTTGGTCATCTGGCTGAGGTGAAGCATTTTTAAAAATACATAAATAAATACATAATAAAATTTGACTAATGCTCTTATTTTACAAGTGACAATTAGTATTTTTAGATAATTTTACTTAAAATGTGTAATTTCTCATTGACTTTAACAAAGGGCATAAAATTTTGGTTTTAATAATTCTCTCTGTAGATACTGCTTTCTAAGTTAAATATTTCAAAAATTTCAAAAGAAAATATATTGCTTAGCAGTGAATGCCTGAGTTAGCTTCATTATATGACTAGTGCATTCTTGACAAGGACAAGTGACCCAAAATACAACTGTTAAAATGTAGTTGAAGAAGTGTATCCTTTTAATACCCCTGTTGCTATAGTGTACAGAAAAAATGGTTACTTCAAAAAGCATAATTCCTAAACATGTGCCCCTTGAAATGCTTCTTGAAACAACAGAAAGATTCTTTTCACAGCAAGACTTAATGGAAATTCAGTGCTCTAAAGATGCCCAGGCAACTGACAAGCAGAAATTCTGCAGATGCCTCTATTTGGACTTTTCACTTCAAAGTTATTTCAACTATTTCTTTTTGTCGTTAGCTTTAAATATTTCTCAATAATATTCCTGCCATGATATTTCTTGATATGCCAATTTTAGTAATCATCTTTGAATTTCCCTCATGGAAGATGGAAACCTTACACATTTATACCCCTTACACTCCACTCTCCTCTCTTCGCTCTCTTAATGATTTTCATCACAACTTTTTAGTCTCCTCAATACTCATTATTTGCTTTATGTTATCTAAATAAGAAATATTTACTGTTGACAAGTGATGTTCTGAGATAACATTTCCTTTAGTATTCTGCACGTTGCTTTCCTTGGAATTAATTGGCTACCTTTTTGTGTATTTGAAATCTGATTTTGCTATAATGTTTTAATTTCCAAAACTTTAAGCATGTTCTAATGTTTACAGTTTTTTTCTTTTAAAACATTTTATTGTCAAAGAAGAGTTGAATATATTCTAGGTGTACAATATGATGATTTGATATATGTATGCATTGTGTAATGATCATCACAATGAAATTAACTAGCACATTAATCACAAATTAACCTGTTCATCTTATAACTAAAATTCTGTGTCCTTTGACAAACATCTCATTTTCCCCACCCCTGCTCCTGAAAAATCACCATTCTCTCTGAATCTTGCCCTTCACCCAGGCAAGTTCATTCCACTCTCTTTTTTGTTCTCTACATTACTCTTTTTAAAAATAGCACTCATGTAATTCATATATTTATTTGATTTTATGTTTGACTTCACTGATTATATTGTAGCAGTTTTAAGAGCAGGAACAATATTTTATTCACCATATTACCTAACAAAGTACTGGCTTATGATAATGGTAATTATTTCTTGAATTAATTAGCGGTAATTATTTGTTTAATTAATATAACATTCAAGTGATAACCAGAGGTTTAAAAAATTTGACTTCAAATGAAAGGTCATTTGTTTTGTATTATTAAATTATTAACTTTACATAGCAAAATACATATTTTTCCCTGAAGTCTTTTCTTTTTTTCCCTGAAGTTATTTTTTTCATATTGTGTAATGAATTAAAACACATTTACAGAGTTAGGCAGCTAGAGGGTCAGCTGCCAGGTTATTGCTTGTGGGCATCTGGATTGGAGACTCTTCATCAGAGAGATTGTCACAATGGGCTTGTTGGGACATCACACCAGGATTAGTGTTTCTACAGCTAATGGGAGGAACTGACTGGGCACTTTTGTCCTGCAGAAAGACTGGCTGGAGAAATAGTCCCAAAGGAGCTTTTCAGAGGCACCCCAGACAGATTATTTCCTGTCAGATGATTTTCTCTATCTTCAAACTCATCTACTTACTTGATGCTATAATAATCATGTGTTCCATCAGACTTTTTAAGTTGAAACAAAAACATTTTAAAAATAATTTCAAATGACTAAAAATTAAATTATGTATAATTTCTGGCATATTGGAATTAGTGATATAATAATAAAATTGATATAAAACAATTTTAATGCATCCAATGGACTCTAAACATACTGGCTTTATGCTCACTAATATGCATTTAAAAAACATAATTATTTAGACGAGAAGGCAAAATTAGGGACATCCAAATAGGAGAAGAGGAAGTCAAGTTGTCTCTCTTGCTGGTGATATGATTCTATACTTTGAAAATTCAAGAGAATCTGTCAAAAAAAAATATATATTTTGAGTTGGAGTCTCACTCGGTCACCCAGACTGGAGTGCAGTGGCCACTCCCAGCCACTGCAGCCTCGCCTGCTGGGCTCCAGTGATCTTTCCGCCTCAGCCTTCTGAGTAGCCGGAATTACAGGCATGTGCTACCATGCCCGGCTGATTTTTTGATTTATTGTAGAGATGAGGTCTCGCTGCCCAGGTGGGTCTCGAACCCGCGGGCTCAGGCAATCCACTCACCTCAGCCTCCCAAAGGCACGGGATTACAGACTGAACCACCAAGCCCGGCTGTCAAAAATATTTTTGCACTGATAAAAGACTTTGGCAAAGTCTCAGGGTACAAAATAAATGTTCAAAAGATAGTTACATACTTATACACCAACAAAAAATAGGAGGAGAACCAAATGAAAAGCACAATTCCATTCACAATAGCAACAAAAAATTGGAAATTTTGGCATCTTCCTAACCAGAGAAGTGAAAGTCCTTTACAATGAAAGTTATAAGACACTGCTCAAGGAAATCAAGAATGACACAAACAAATGGAAAAATAATCCATGCTCATGGGTTGGAAGAATCAGCATTGTTAAGATGTCCATCCTACCCAAGACAATCTACAGATTTAATGCAATACCCATTAAATTACCAGCACCATTCTTCTCAGACCTGGAAACGACAATACAGAAATTCATATGGAATAGTAAATGACCACAAATAGCCAAAACAATCCTCAGCAAAAGAAATAAAGTGGAAGGTATCACACTTTCAGATTCTAAACTTCATTATATGGCTACAATAATCAAAACAGCCTGGAATTGGTACAAGAACAGGTATATAGATCAGTGGGACAGGATAGGGATTCCAGAAGCAAAATGTCAATTTATTGTATCTTTGACAAAATCTCCACTACCAACCACTGGGCAGAGGAGAACCTATTTAGCAAATGGTGCTGGGAAAACTGGCTGACCACATGCAGAAGATTAAAACAAGACCCCTAGCTATCACCATATACAAAATCAACTCTAAATGGGTCAAAGACCTAAATGTAAGACCTCAAACTATAGAGACCTTAGGAACTTCAGGAGACACTCTCATGGAAATTGCAACTGGCAACCTATTCCTGATCAAAACCCCAAGCGCCCATGCCATAAGAAATAAGATAGACAACTGGGATCTCATCAAACTCAAAATCTTCCGCAAAGCAAAAGAAACCATAAGAGAGCAGGAAGATAGCCTTCAGAATGGGGAAAAAAAATATTTGCCAACTGTATATCTAACAAAAGCCTCACCTCTAGGATCTACAAGGAACTCAAATATGCCAGAAAGAAAAAACAAACAGCCCCATTACAAAGTGGGCCGAAGATATGAATAGACATTTCTCAAAAGAGAACATACGAGCAGCCAACAGATACATGAAAAAGTGCTCAGCCTCACTAGTCATCAAAGAAATGCAAATTAAAATCACACTGAGGTGCCACCTAACTCCAGTCAGGATGACCATCATCGATAACTATCCAGTTTCTATTTCCTCTCTCAGTGATTCCTAAAAGATCTAAAAATGCTAATGTGAATAATGGAGAAAAGGGAACACGTCTACACTGTTTGTGGGAGTGTAAACTAATACGGCTTCTGTAGAAAACAGTGTGACAAGGTTGCAGGAGTTTTTGATTCCACTGTCAGCTTAAACCAGCAACCTCCGGTTCTTGTTCCACAGCCAAGAAGATTAAGGAACGTGGACACCAAAAGGATGAGTGAAAGAAAGTTTATTAAGCAACAAAGTTCTCCAGAAAGAGAGGGGCCTGAAATGGATAACCTGTGCTAGGAATTTGTTTGTGGTTTTATCTTATCTTTTCTGGGGGTGTTTCTCTCATTCACATCTTATCCGCTCCTTACTTCTGAAAGCCAATTTTTATTGCGCATGCAGATCCTTGACCAAAGCTACTCCATCTTGAATATTACCCATAAGTACTAAAGAAAAGCCCACGGGGGGTGGGGGGGTGGGGGTGGGGTGTGTGTGGGGGGGTAAAACCTCAATGCTAACGCTATGTTAATGATATTATAATAAGCCAAGGTCAAGTTAGGGCATTTAGTTAAACTACTGTGCCTGCACTTAAGCAGCAAAAAGTCCCTTTTAGCAGCACATCCTGGGTTGAGAGGATATTCTTAACTGCATTAACCACATTTTAAGCCAACAATTATATAGTGGGGGTGGTACAGGGAGTGTTCCCTCAGGTGTTAAGTCTCCTTGAGATCCTCCCTCTCTGTCTGCCTATCCAGTTTCCAACTATCTCCTCTCTCAGCGATTCCTAAAAGATCTAAAAATCGACATTCCATATGACCCAGAAATTCCCATTCTGGGAGTATACCTGGAGAACCTCAAATCACTCTATGGAAAGATACCTGCACATGCATTTTTGTTGCAGCATTATCCACATTAGCAAAAATATGGAAACAACCATGCTACCTGTCAAAAGTGGACCGGATTAAAGAAATGTGGTACATATACACAATGGAATATTATGCAGTCAAAATTAAGGAAAAAATTATGAAATTTTCATCAACTTGGATGGACTTAGAGTCTATAATACTCAGTGACTTATCACAGAAACAAAGAACAGAGTATTGCACGTTCTCACTCATAAGTGGACTCTGAACATTTATCATAATACTATAAGAAAGAGATTGGCAGTAGTGGAAAACTGCCAGGGAAGGGGGGGGGGTACACTTCATCAATAAGGGTGATCTCAAACCGGATGAAGTGGAGACCAAAGTGAGGCCCAAACTTTACCTGTACAATGACCATTTGTAGAACTAACCCTGAATTGTTCCCCATATCTTTAAAATAAAAAATTTAAAAAAGGGAAAAAAAACATGATCAGTAATGTGTTTAAGTGTGTACTTTTGTTACATATATATGTGTTTATGTGTGTGTGCATGTTATATAAACATGTTCTTCTTGAACACTGGAAAAACTTAAATTTCTTTTTTCCTTGACCAACATTTTTTCTTAGATTATAAAATATAGTTTATTTAAAAGCTTAAGAAAACATGGCCTGGCCATAGCTTAAAGAACACATAGCCACACCATAGCTTAGCAAGACAATGACTGACCAAATATCAATTCTACTTCTACTAAGGAATTTCATCCTAAGTTAAGATATATTTGTGTTTGAAAATACTCAATTACTTTATAACACAAGCATGCTACACATATACTACCACAAATAGAAATTTAAAAAATTGATTCCTGTAACCATAAGATGCTAAGTAACAATACTTGTCTTTGAAACTAAGTTTTCATATAATTATTATTAATACACAATTACTAAAAATATAAATGCATTAGAACTTTGGTAAGTATATAAAAATATAAAATTTTATTAGAAAACTATTACTTACTGAGATAAACTAAACTTTTGTCAATTAGTTTTGTACATTCATGAAATAAACTTAGTTTCTGCTACAATTAGCAAGGATTCAGAAAAATTATTTTTCTAAAATTTTAAATTTATTTTAAAGTTGTGGGGTACATGTGAGGATTTACTACATAAATAGATTGCATGAAGATGAAGTTTGGACTTCTAGTGAGCCCTGTCTTCCCTTAGTAGGGGACATGGCCCCCAGTGGATGCTGTTTGCCCTTAAACCTTCTCTCCTTTATCAGTGACCAGCATCTGTTGTTCCCACACTTGTACATGTGTGCCCAATGTTTAGTGTCCACTTGTGAGTGAAAACATGAAGTGCTGAATTTTTTGTTTTTGTGATAGTTCACTAAGAATAATGGTCGCCAGTTGCACCCATACTCCTGAAAAGAATATGATTTTGCTATTTTTTATGGCTGTATAATATTTCATCATGTATATGTGTCACATTTTCTTTATTCAGTCCAATTTCAATGGATATCGGAGTTGGATCTCTGTTTTTGTTATTGTGAGTAGTGCTGCAATAAACATACACATTCAGGTAACTTTTTGGTAGAGCAATTTATGTTCCCCTAGGTATATTCCTAGAGTTGAATTGTATATCAATTTTTAGCTCTTTGAGAAATCACCACACTACTGTTTAAAAAGACTGAACTATCTTGCATTCCCACTAATGGTGTGGAAACATTCCTTTTTTTTTTTTTTTTTTTTGCAACCTCACCAACATTTGTCATGTTTTTGACTTTTTTTTTTTTGAGTTGGAGTGTCACTCCGTTGCTCAGGCTGGAGAGCAGTGGCATGCTCACAGCCACCCCAGCCAGCATCGACCTGCTGGGCTTAGGTGATCCTTTTGCCTCAGCCTTCCAAGTAACCAGAACTACAGGCACATGCTACCATGCCCAGCTAATTTTTTGATTAATTGTAGAGATGAGGTCTTGCCAAGTAGCCCAGGCATGTTCTCAAACCCATGGGCTCAGTCAATCCCCTCACTTTGGTCTCCCCATTTTTGACATTTTAATGAGAGCCATTCAGATCCATGTGAGGTGGTATCTCACTGTAGTTTTGATTTGCATTTCTCTGATGATTAATGAAGATGAGTATTTCTTCATATGTTTGTTGGCTGCTTGTATGTCTTCTTTAGAGAAGTGTTTGTCCAGGACCTTTGCTTACTTGTTCTAAGGACTTGTTAGGTTTTTTTTTTTCCTGTCATTTTTGTTTGATTTTCTTATAGACCCTGAATGCTAGAATGTTAGACCTTTGCCGGGTGCGTAGCTTCCAAATACTTTTTCCCATTCTGTGGGTTGTCTCTTTACTATTTTGATGGTTTCTTCTGGTGTGCAAAAGCTTTGTAATTTGATAAGGTCCCACCCATCAATCTTAGCTTTTGTGCATTCCCTTTTGAGGACCTGGCCATGGATTCATTTCCTACGTTGATGTTCAGGAGGGTGTTTCTTAAGTTTTCTTCTAAGATTCTAAGTTTGAGATTTCACATTTAAGTTCTTCATTCATTTTGAGGTAATTTATGTATATGGTGATAGGTAGGGGTCCAGTTTCTTTCTTCTGCATGTGGCTAGCCAGTTTTCCCAGCACCATTTGTTAAATATGGTTTCCTTTCCCCAATGTTTGTTACTGATGGCTTTGTCAAAAATGAGTTGGTTAAAGGACCGTGGTTTTATTTCTAGATTCTGTGTCCTGATCCACTGGTCTATGCATCTATTCCTGTACCAATACCATATTATTTTTGTTACTGTAGGCTTGAAAAGCTTGAGGTCTGGAAGTCTGGTGCCTCTGGCTTTGTTCTTTTTGCTGAGGATTGCTTTAGATATTCAGGCTCTTTTTGCTTTCATATGAATTTCTGTATTGTCTTTTCTAGTTCTGTGAAAAATAATGCTGGTAGCTCGATAGGGGTTGTGTTGAATGTATGGATTTTCCTGGGTTGGAGGGACATCTTGACAATATTGATTCTTCCAATCCACGAGCATGGGAATTTTTCCATTTGTTTGTATCATTCTTGATTTTTTTGAAGCATTTATGTAACCTGTATTTTGTTTTATTTTTTTTTAACTTTTAATTTTTTTATTTTAAAGATGTGGGGTACAATGCAGGGTTGAGTGTACAAATGTTCATTATTCAGGTACCCTTGCTGATGAAGTGTGCCCCCCGCCGGCAGATTCTCACTACTGCCAATTCCAACTCCCCATACCTCTTGACAGTTTCCCACTACTGCCAATCCTTTTCTCGTAGTATCAAGATAATTGTTCAAGGTCCGCTTATGAGTGAGAACATATGATACTCAACTTGTTGTTTCTGTGATAGATCACTCAGTATTATAGACTCTAAGTCCATCTAGTTTACTGTGAAGTTCATGATTTGTCCTTCTTTATGGCTGTGTAATATTTCATTGCATATATGTACCAAATTAAAAAAAATCTAGTCCTCTTTTGATGGGCAGCACAGTTGGTTCTATATTCTTGCTATTGTGAACTATGCTGCAATAAACATACGTGTATAAGTATCTTCTTCATAGAGTGATTTGAGTTCCTCTGGGTATATTCCCAGTAGGGGAATTGCAGGGTTGTATGGAAGGTTGATTTTTTGAGTAGTGTTTTGTAGTCCTCATTGTAAAGGTCTTTCACCTCTTTGGTTAGATGGATGCTGAGGTATTTTATTTTTGTGTGTGTAGTTATTGTGAATGGGCTTGTATTTTTATTTGATTCTCAGTCTGCTTATTGTTGGTGCATAGAAAGGTGACTGTTTTTTGTACATTGATTTTTGCATCCCAAGACTTTACTGAAGTCAGTGCAGGGAGGTTTTTGACAGATTCCCTAGGGTTTTCTAAATATAGAACCATATCATCTGCAAGGAAGAATAATATAACTTTCTCCTTGCCTATTTGGATGCCTCTAATTTATTTCTCCTACATGAATGATCTGGCTAGTATTTCCAGTACTATGTTAAATAGAAGGGATGAGAGAGAGCATCCTTGTTTTATTCCAGTTTTTAGGGAGAATGCTTATAGCTTCTGCTCATTGAATATGATGTTGGAAGCAGATTTACAAGAGATGGGATCTTATTCTTTTTAGAAAACTTCCTGCTATGCCTAGATGCACAAGTGTTTTTGTCAAGAAGAGAAGTTGTGTTTTATTGAATGTTGTTTTCCTGCACCTGTTGAGATACATGTATGTTTCTTGATTTTATACCTGTTTATGAGATGAATAACAGTTATTGATTTGTGTAGGTTGAACTAACCTTACAGTCTGGGAATGAAGCCCACATAGTCATAATGTATGAATCTTGCAATCTGCTGTTGGATGTAATCTGCTAGAATCTTGTTTAGAATTTTTGTATCCATGCTCATCAAGGGAATTGTTCTGAATTTTTTTTCCTTGCTGGGTCTTTGCCATTGTTGTTATCAGGATGATATTGGCTTCATAGTATAAGCTAGGGAGAATTCCTTTCTTTTTTATCACTTGCAATACTTTCAATAGGATTGAAATCCAGAGAATAGGATTGATACCAACTCATCCTTGCATGTCTGATATAATTCAGCTGAGAAAACATCTAGCCAGGTCTTTTTTGGTGAGGAGGTTTCTTACTATTGAGTCAACTTCTTGGATTGTTACTGATCTCTTCAGGGTTTCACTGTCGTCCTGTTTCAATTTGGGAGATTGTGTGTTGCCAGGAATTTCTCTACTTTCTCTAGATTTTCTAACTTCCTTGCATACAGATGTTTGTAGTAATCTCTGATCATCTTTAGTATTTATTTAGGGTTAGTTGTGACATTATCATTTCAGTCTCTCTTAATCTGGCCAGGGGTCTGTGAATCTTATTTATCTTTTCTTAAAAATGGATTTCCTCTTATTAATCTTTTGTATAATTTTTTTTTTGGTCTCCATTTTATGTAGCTATGAGTTTACTTTGATGATTTCTATTGTACTACTGGTTTAAGCATTGGATTGCTTTTGTCTTTCCAGTTCCCTTAGGTGTGATGTTAGACTGTTTACTTAAAACATATTATTTATTTATTTTAAATATCTTTTGGGGGTATGAATAGTTTTGGCCTGCATTTTAAGTGTACCCACCATCCCCACCTATGCTCCTGTGCCTGACAGGTGATTCTTTGGTCCTTCATCTCCTCCTCACCTCCCACTTCTGAGTCTTTAGTGTCCATTTTATCATTCCCTATGTCTTTGCATATCCTTAGTTTAGCCCTCAATTGTATGTGAGAGCATGTGGTGTTTAGTTTTCTGTTCCTGATTTAGTTCACTTAGGATGGTGTTCTCCGATACCATCCAAGTTACTGCAAAGACATTATTTCATTCTTCAGATAACTGAATAGTATTCCATTGTGTGTGTGTGTGTGTGTGTGTGTGTGTGTGTGTGTGTGTCATACTTTCAATATCTATTGATTGGTTGATGGATGTTTAGGTTGATTCCAATCTTTACAATTGTGAATTGTGCTTGTGCTTTTACAATTGTGAATTGTACTTGTGCTGCAAGGAACATGAGGGTGCAGTGTATTTTTTAATGCAATTACTTTTGTTCCTGTGGGTAGGGTCTTAGTAGTGGGATCACTAGATCAAATGATACATCTACTTTTAGCTGTTTGAGAAATCTCCATATTGCTTTCCATAGAGATTGTACTAATTTACACTCTTACCAACAGTGTATAAGCATTCCCTTTTCTCCATGTTCAGTATTTATTTTTTTTTTAATGCTTACCAATTATTTTATTTGTTCCTTTACAACTACATATACACAGTGACGTCTGCTCAATATCTATTCTGCATCCCCACTGGGCAAGCAATGTAAGGGACCTCATTCAATAAGGCAGAAAAAATGACCACAATTAGCGTCCAACCATAGTCTAGGAAAAAGCAAATGCCATCCAATATTCAGGGTAACCTTGTCCATATCCGAAGTGAGCATTTGATGGCTGAGGAGATATCTCAGCTCACTTTCTTATCTATAATGCTACGATTCACAGAGTGAGTTTGACCTTAGTCTCAAGATGTTTTTCTCTAAGATGTAATATCTCTCCAAAACTAGCCTTCCCATTATATTTCACTTCAATCAGTTCATAAGCACAACAGTCTTTCCAAGATGTGTCAGATTACTCTACTCTCTGGATTTCTTGTCTCCACACACCTTAATTAATTAATTAATTAATTTTATTTTAAATATGTGGGGTACAATTTAGAATTAAGTATACAAGTGGTCATCATACTGGTAAAGTTTGGGCCTCCTTTTGGCTCCCACTTTGCCTGGTTTCAGATCAGGTACTCTTATTGATGCTATGTGCCCTGCTTCCCTCCCCTGGATGTGTCCTGCTACTGTCAATCCCTTTTTTATAGTAGTATGGCAAATGTTCAGGATATGCTCATGAGTGAGAACATGTGGTACTCAGTTCTTTGTTTCTGTGATCAATCACTGAGTGTTATAGACTCTCAACCCATCCAAGTTGCTGCGAAGTCCAAACATTTATCTTCTATATGGCTACATAATATTCTGTCATGTATGTGTACCACAATTTTTCTTCCAGTCCAGTTTTGATGAGCATTATGATTGGTTCCATGTTTTTGTTATTGTGAATAATGCTGCAATAAACATGCGTGTGCAGGTATCTTATTGGCAGAATGATTTGAGTTCCTCTGGAAATATTCCCAGTAGGGAGATTTCTGGGTCATATGGAAGGTCAATTTTAGTTCTTTTAGAAATCATACACTGTTTTCCAAAGAGGTTGAACTAGTTTGCATTTCCACCAGCAGTACAGAAGCGTTCCCTTTTCTCCCTATCCTTGCCAGCATCTGTTGTTGTTTTATTAATGATGGTCATTCTTACTGGGGTTAGGTGGTATCTCAATGTGGTTTTAATTTGCACTTCTCTGATGATTAGTGAGATTGAGCAGTTTTTCATGTGTCTGTTGGCTGTCCATACTTCTTTTGGAAAGTGTCTATTCATGTCTTTTGTCCAATTTTTAATAAAGCTGTTTGTTTGATTTTTTTCCTTTCGGCATGTTTGAGTTCTTGTAGATCCTGGATGTTCGGACTTCATTATATATCTATAGTTGTTAGCGTGGTATTAAAATCCCCATCTATAATAGTATTAGAGTTAATATCTTTTTTTAAAGTTAGTAGTTGTTTTATAAATGCCGGTGTTCCTGTGTTTGTGCATATATATTTAGGATAGCTATTTCTTGTTGATATATTGAAATTTTTATCATTATGTAGTGCCCTTTCATATATTTTTAAATTTTTGATAGATTAAAGGTTGTTTTGTCTGATATTAAGGTCACAATGCCTACCTTCTTTTGTGACCCATTCACCTGGAAACTCATTTCCCATCCTCTAACTTTTTGTCTGTGTGATTCCCTAGTGATGAGATGAGTTTCCTGAATGTAATAGATTATTGGATCATGGGTTTTTTTTAATCCAACTTGCTATTCTTTGTCTTTTCAGTGCTGCATTTAGTCCATTCATGTTCAGGCTGATTATTGAAATGTGATTGTTAATCCCTGTCATGAAGTTCTTATAAAGGTTTTTCTTTGTTTTTTTTTTTTTTCTTCAACTTTTGGGTTGATGTATGTATGTGTTTTGGGTTGATATATGTATGTGTTTTGGGTTGATGTATGTATGTGTTAGCAGTCACAATGTATTCTCTTTTGATTCTGTGTTGTCTTGTTCTCTTGGGAAGTGAGTGGTCATTCTTTTTGTTCTTTCTTCTGTGCTTAATATCTTTTAAAGCATCTCCTGTAAAACTAGTCTGGAAACTGCATAATCTCTTAGGATTTGGATGCCTGTGAAGGATTTTAATTCTCCATTACTGAGGAAGCTGAGCTTGACTGTGTAGGAAACTCTTGGTTGAATTTGTTTATCTTTGAGGACTTTGGATATTGGACTCCAGTTCCTTCTACCTTGTAGCATTTCTGCTGATAGGTCTTCTACTATTCTGATTGACTTTCTATGGTAGGTAGTCTGACTTTTCTCTCTTGCTGCCTTTAGGATTTCTTCTTTTGTGCCTACTTTGTGTAGGTGAATTACCATGTGTCTAGGAGTTGGTCTTCTCATTTGATGTCTTGTGGGGTTCTCTGTATCTGTCATATTTGGATGGTCACATCCCTGGTGAAATGGGCAAAGTTTTCTTGGATATCCTCCTGGAATGCTTACTCCAAGATGTTCTCCATTTCCCTTTCTTCTTTTGGTATACTAGCCACTTGTATGTTCAGGTTCTTGATATAATCACACATCTCTTAGAGGATTTGTTTTTTCTTTCTGAATGTTCTTTCTATGTTTTTTGACAGATTAGGTTAATTCCATATTTTGGCCTTCATGTTCTGAGGTTCTTTCTTCTGCTTGATTAATTCTGCTTTCCGTACTTGTCATTTTTTAATTTATTTCCTGGATGAATTTTTTTATGGCCAAAATCTCTGTTACAAGTTCTTTCAGTGTTGTATCTTATCTTTCTTGAGTTTTATTCACTCTTTCCATCCATTCCCTAATCCCTGTTGTATTCTGGAGCCAGTCGTTGGTGACTTCCATGTTTTGGGCTCTGAAGTCTGATTTTTCAGGCATTTTCTCTTTGTAACACTGAGAATTACCTTTGTTCATCCCCTGATTTTTCCTCACTTGACAGATCTCTTTCTTTTATCATCAGTTCTGTTATTCAGTCGCAGGGGGGAGGCTTTTGCTTTTGATGTTTACTCAGTTTTCAATTCTTTCTTAATCAGGGCTCTGAATTTTTTCTATTTTGACTCAGGGCTGTAGATGGGAAACTTTGCTGTCTCTTGCAGTTTTGAAAGTTGAATAAGGTGGAAGATGGGGAATTAGGATTCAGAAAGACTTGCAGATCACAATGTTCAAGTCCAAAATGTCCAAGACACATTAACAGCAATGAGGAGAACAGGAAAAAGTAGAATAAAATGAGAGTGACAAAAATTAAATAAAAATAAAATATATTAAAAAATACAGAGCAATCAGAGAAGAAACCAAAGTAAAATCAATTAAACACACACACACACACACACACACACTAACAACAAAGCAAATAAAGCAAACAACAATAACAACAACAAACAGCAAAACCACACACACAGACACCCAACCCAAAATGAAAGGAGAAAAAAAAAATTAAAATCAAGTCATCACGCATGTATCTCCACACACAGTGAAAAAAAAAGAACAAAAAAGCAAAAACAGACAATTAAACAAAAAACCTGAAAGTTGAACACTCAATCCTTCACATATACACATAAATAAAAAACAAGTGAAAGAAGAGAGAGAGAGAGAAAGGGAGAGAGAGAGAAAAAAGAATTGGGGTGAGATGCAGTCAAACCTTCACACACACATTCATGTACATAGGAAAAATATAAAACAATTAACAAACAGATAAAAATAAATAAATGTGTAAAACCTGACTTCTTGTGGCAAGTTCTGTAATTTTTCCTCTCAGCTGCCCCTCTGTCCCACAGAGCTTCAGCCTCATTCACAATCTCCTCAGTGTCCAGCCCAGGGAAGGAGGAGGGGCAGTGGGGATGAGTAAGGTGTCAGTCTTTCCCTCCCACTCTCATATGATTGGGAAATCCTCTCTGGTGGGGAGATTCAGAATTGTCTCTTCTCCAGGTATTGGGGGGAGGGCACCCCAGTCAGGCTTATCCTAGGGTGGAGTCCTCCTATTGCAGCTGACTTCCAGTTCCACCTGGGTTTGTCCCTCTCATTTGTGTCCCAGCTGTGTAGGTCTGATATTCAAAAGATTGCTGGGGAGGAGGAGGAGGATTGGCTCACCACTGATTCCTTTGGATGTTTTCCTCATCCTTTTCTGGTCACATCCTTTGTCCTGCAACTGAATCAGGGTAGGGGTTAGAGCACCTGAGACTAAGCACTCATCCTGTCCCTCTGGAGTTTGTGCTTTCAAGATATTCCCTTTGTGTCATGATCAACTGCTGAGCAGTTAATCTGCCAGTCACAGAGATCAGGTCTGTGGTGAGCTAGCTGGAGCACGTTCCTGTCCAGTTTTCAAAATGGTGGGAGCATGTCTCTTTTGTCTTCTCCAGTGGAGCTTTGCCTCTGGGCTCCCTCGCTGTGCTCTCTCCACAGCCCTTGCTGCCAAAGTCTGGCCAGGCACTGCAGTGGTGAGGCAGAGCCTGGAGCCGGCAGTCTCTCCTTGCAGCTTCTTCCCAGGAAGGGCTTTGTTGATTTTTAAAAAGTGGTGCCTGGCTGGCTTCTGCACCCCTGGGAAATGCTAGAGACCAAGCAGATTAGCTGCAACACCAGATGTTTAACCAGGAAAGCCCTGGCCACTTGCTCTGGAGTCCTTACTCAGTAAGCTACTTAATGCCCACTTACTCACTGACATGTGTACACAATTTTCCATATACTCACTCACACTGGGACTTGCTTAGTTCGACTGGCTACACCTCCATCTTCCTGAGAATCTCCAGAAACAGGAAATTCTTAACTAACAATCTTGCATGAGAAAGTTGTGTGCAAAATTGTCACAAAGACTGTCTTACATATGACAATGGACCAGCTCATACAGCACTGTGTGAGGAAGTTTTTAGCTAGTAAACAAATACCTGTATTGGAACATCCTCCCAACTCACTTGGTCTGACTTCCAATGACTTTTTTCTTTACCTGAAGTCAAAGGACAGCGATATTCAGCAATGAGGTATGCAACACATTTTCTAGCATGAGTTTGTCAACTTAATTGTCAGACCTCATATGTTTAGCTCCCTGACAAAGCCAGGGAAGTTTTCCTCCATCATTTTCTTAAATAAGTTTTCAAAAGCTATTGCTTTCTCTATCTCCTCAGGAACACCTGTGAGTCTTAGGTTTGGATGCATTAAATAATCACACAATTCTTGGAGATTTTGTTTTCTTTTCTTGATTAATTTTTCCATATTGCTGTTCTCCTGATTATTTTTCCATATTGTTTTCACATTGGGTTAATTCTTAAACCTTGTCTTCAAGTCCTGAGATCCTTTCTTCTGCTTGTCCTTGATAACTGTTAAAACTTTGCACTTTGCCGGGCTTGGTGACTCAGCCTGTAATATCGTACCTTTGGGAGGCTGAAGTGAGGGGATTGCCTGAGCCCACGGGTTCGAGACCTGCCAGGGCAGCGAGATCTCATTTCTACAATAAATCAAAAATTAGCTGGGTGTGGTAGCGCATGCCTGTAGTTCCAGCTACTTGGAAAGCTGAGGCGGAAGGATCGCCGGAGCCCAGTAGGTTGAGGCTGCGGTGGCCAGGAGTGGCCACTGCACTCCAGTCTGGGTGACAGAGTGAGACTCCAACTCAAAAAAAAAAAAAAAAAACCCAAAAACCAAAAAACAAAAAACTTTGCACTTCATTTTGTAGTTCCTTTAATGATTCTTTCATTCCATAATTGTTTTTTTTTTAGGTGTCTATCTCTTTGGATACTTTTTCATTCATGCTCTGAATGATTTTTAAACATTTCTTTATGCTGGTTTTCAATTGTCTTCTGAAGCTTATTGATCAATTTTATAGTCACCCTTTTGAATTTTATGTCTGATATTTCAAAAATTTCATTTTGGTTAGGGTTCATTTCCAAAGAGTTGGTGCAGTGCTTTGAGGGTGTTGAGAACTCTGTTTTTTTTCATATTGTTGGAATTATTTTTCTTGTTCTTTCTCATTTGGGTAGAATATTTCTTCTCCTTTGTGGCTGGTGGGGGCTGTCATAGACACTATAGGGTTCCCTTGGCTGGTGAGTTTCTCATTTACCAGCTGTGGCAGTCCTGTCTCTGAGCTCAGACAATTCCCTCACCTCAGCCTCCCAAAGTGCTGAGATTACAGGCTTGAGCCACCACACCCAGTCGGTCTCAATTTTTTTACAACTCTTGTACCCAAGTCCTAGAGTCATCACCTTCTATGAACTGAGCTTGAGCAGGGCATGTGACCTTCTTTAGCCAACAAAACAATAGCATAAACATCCAGTTGACCAGTTGACTTATGAACAGTAATAAATGATTGTTATTTTAAGCCACTGAAATTGGAATTGGTTTGTCCAGCAAAAATTGTAACTGATAAAATGTTAGTTTCAACATATTCTTGTTAATATATTACTTTTATAAAATGTTATCATGTGCTGTTCTTTTTAGACATTTCAATTAGTTGAGTCTGTTTCCTATATGATTTATTTAGTAAAGTCTATTTTTATTTTCACATCAATCAGCACAATAAGTTTTATTTTCTGAGAATACAAGTCTGACTTTTATTTTTCATTTAAAGTAAATACCTTAGTACATATTACTGAATGTAACTTATTGGATAAATTGCAAAATAGTCAATATTTAAATTTTCCAGATTTAAGATGACTGATTTATGTTTTAAATAACTTCTAACATCAGAAATGTTTGTATATAGTTAATCTTTGCTCGATTTTTAGACAATGTAATATGTAGTTACAATTCAAAATTGTTAATAAAGTGAAAAGAATTATAGACATGCATGATATTCTTTGGCAAATACATATACATACATTTGTGCATGTGTATGAAATAATTGTGGTCATATTTTAGAAATTATTTAATAAGATTAAAGTTTTAAAATTCAATAATTAGTTTACTGATTTCATAAAATAATATGCTCAAATTTTTCTCATGTATGTAACATAAAAGAAAGATAAAAACTACTACAAGCTTAGTTTGTCCATGACCTAGCATATGATTTTGTTTTTAAATAGAAGGTAGAAAATATTAAACATTTTATGAGATGAAATAAGATGAGGATTGACTATAATTAGAATGAATGTTTCATGATGTGATTTGCTAGAATACATTCTAACTACTTTTCTTGAAGAATCATTTTTATTCTAAAATAAATAATAAAATTTTTATTGTGGGATATTTTTCTTTTACATTTTTAAAGAATGAACACTACTGATCATTATTAATTCACTATTTTAATGTGACTTTCTTTCCTAAGGATGGGTATTCATAATAGCTGGAAAAATTTCTTATATTTCAGTATAGAAAAAAGACCATTTGCATGTTGATTATATAAAACTGCCAAATAAAATATTCCCATAACTTCTAGTGAGATATTTGAGCTTGTTTTCAGAAACATAATATTTTATATCACATTTTATATTTGAAATGACTACATCCAATTCCTGACCAAAGCTTTTAAAGACTTCTTCACAATCTTGGTAGTCATCTTGATGTGAAGATTTGTTCGCACATGGTGGTTAAAAAAATAAACAAAAACAAAAACCTAAGACCACATTTTCAAGAATTCAAATTCTACAATAATTAATTTTTGTGACAAATGTAATATTGAACTTTCTTAGTATTACAAGTAGATTTTAAACCTCATGAAACATTTAATGTAAGTACTTTGAAATAATGCTAAAGTTTCTATTTGCAGAGCATGAATATGTTTCTACAACCGTCACTTTAGTGCTGGCTTAGGCACCACTTAAAGGACATGTGGCTGCAGCAGATGGAAGCATCAGATGCTGAATATGAAGACAGCATATCAGGGCCACCTCTCAGGGCTGTGCCCAACAGGGCCAGGCTTTTTCCTCCCACTGTGGCACAATTGAGCAACCACACCCTCAGTAGAGTGACAGTACTCTTTTGTGTATCTAAGGAATAACTGCACAGACCCTTCATCACAGTGAGCTGTAGTGACTCCTTTCCTGCTTTATGCTTCAGCCAAATAGAAAACTCCTTAAACTGTATGACTTCTGATCACCAAAGCATTGTCCATATTGATTGTTCTATATGGATCTCCCATTCCACTTTCCTGACCCAGTGAATTTTTTTTTTTTAAGTTTGGTCATCACTCCAAAAATTCGGAAAATATTTTCTTTTTTTATCATTCACTGCATATTGTCTTGTAGTTTTTAAAATTTATTCATTCAACATATTTTTAAAGGTACCATTTATGGAAAATCTATTCACCTGGCAAAATACCAGTAGATGATTATAACATGAACAACACAATGAATTGTGTTGGGAGCACCACTGTTAAAGTTAGTGACTGAATCCTGCCTCAACTATTTACTAAGTATCCAACTTTCATATGTTGTTTAATCTCTCTGAATCTCAAATTATTCACACATAATATGTCATTAATCACAGCAAAACACTGCAGAATAAATGGCATTATATTTATAAATAAATAAAACTGAGATTTGTGCTTAGATGATACCCCTATGTCATAGGGTAATTGTGAGACCTAAGGAAGAAAAAAAAAATTTATGATGTGATGGTGTGTGTGTATTTCTTTTTCTTTTTTTTTTTATGAACATTTATTAAAGTGGATAGAGGAAATATTTTCTTTTTTAAAAATCAATAATCAATATTTTATTATGGTTTTGTGGAGTGCAGTTAAGGGTTTGGTATACAAATATGTTTCATTCAGGCACCCTGTTGATAAGAGGTGTTTCCCCATCCCCAGACAGGTATTTGCTACCGTTAATCCCACCTCCCCCCTCATAGTTTCCCACTACTGTCAGTCATTTTCTTATACTATAACATTGGATGTTAAAGGTCCATTATATGAGGGAGAACATGTGATACTCAGATCTTTGGTTCTGTGAGAGGTCACTCAGTATAATAGACTCTAGTTCCATTCAGGTTGCTGTGAAATTCATGATTTTTGTTCCTTTTTATAGCTGCATAGTATTCCATCGTTTATATGTACCATATTTCTTTAATCCAGTCCTCTTTTGATGGGAGCATGGTTGCTTCCAGTTTCTTACTATTGTGAACAATGCTGCAATAAACATACGTACGCAGGTATCTTTTTTATAGAGTGATTTGAGTTCTTCAGGCTATATTCTCAGTAGGAGGATAGTGGGGTCATATGGGAGGGTTGATATTAGAGCTTTTAGGAATCGCCACACTGCTTTCCACAGAGGTTGCACTAGTTTTACACTCCCACCAAGTGTAGAAGTGTTCCCTTTCTGTCACACCCTCTCCAGCAGCTGTTATTTTTTGAGTTGTTGATAATTGCCATTCTGACTAGAGTTAGGTGGTATCTAAGAGTGGTTTTGATTTGCATCTCCCTGATGATTAGTGAGGTTGAACATTTCTTCATGTGTCTGTTGGCTACTTGGATGTCTTCCTTTGAGAAGTGTCTATTCATATCTTTTGCCCACTTTATAATGGGGTTGTTTGTTTTTTTCTTTTCAGCACGTTGAGTTCCTAGTAGATCCAAGATGTTAAACCTTTGTCAGACCTGGAGTTGGCAAATACTTTTTCCCAGTCTGTAGGCTGTCTCCCTGCTCTCTTGATGGTTTCTTTGGCTTTGCGGAAGCTTGTCAGTTTAATAAGGTCCCACTTGTCTATTTTCTCTCTTATGACCTGTGGATTTCGGGTTTTGTTCAGGAATTGGATGCCAGTTCTGATTTCCATGAGGGTATGTCCTTCATTTTCTAAGGTTCTTATGGTTTGAGGTTTTAGATTTAGCTCTCTGATCCATTTGGAGTTAACCTTTGTGCATGGGGATAGATATAGGTCCTGTTTCAATCTTCTGCATGTGGTCAACCAGTTTTCCCAGCACCATTTACTGAATAGGTTCTCCTCTCCCCAGTGGTAGGTGGTGGAGGCTTTGTCGAAGATGAGTTGGTTGAGAAATTGAGGTTTGCTTCTGAAATCTCAATTCTATTCCATTGATCTATATGTCTGTTCCTGTACCAATACCAAACTGTTTTTGATGATTGTAGCTTTATAATAAAGTTTGAAGTCTGGTAATGTGATACCACCTGCTTTGTTTTTTTTTTTTTTTTGCTGAGGATTGTTCTGGCTATTCTTGGATGTTTGTACTTCCATATGAATTCCTGTGTTGTTTTTTCTAGGTCTGAGAAGAATGTTGAGGGTAATTTGATGGATATTGCAATGAATTTGTAGCTTACCTTAGGTAAGATGGACATCTTCACAATGTTGATTCTTCCAATCCATGAGCATGGGATATTTTTCCACTTCTTTGTGTCATCTTTGATTTCTTTGAGCAGTGTTTTGTAGTTTTCATTGTAAAGGTCTTTCATGTCTCTGGTTAGGAAGATGCCAAGGTATTTCATTATTTTTGTGGCTATTGTGAATGCAATTGTCCTTTTTATTTGGGTTTCTGTTTGTTTATTATTGGTGTAAAGAAATGTGATTGTCTTTTGCACATTTTGTATCCTGAGACTTTGCCAAAGGCTTTTATCAGTGTAAGGAAGTTTTTGACAGATTCTCTTGGGTTTTTAAGGTACACAATCAAATCATCTGCAAAGAGAGATAACTTGACTTCCTCTTTTCCTATTTGGATACCCTTGATTGCCTTATCTTCTCTGATTGTTCAAGCCAGGACTTCCAATACTATGTTGAACAGGAGGGGTGAGAGTGAGCATCCTTGTCTTGCTCCAGTTTTCAGGGGAAATGGTTCCAATTTTTGTCCATTTAGGAGTATGCTGACTGTGGGTTTCTCATAGATGACTTTTACTATTTTGAAGTATGTTCCCCGTATGCCTAGATATTCGAGGGTTTTTATCAAGAAGGGGTGCTAGATTTTATCAAAAGCTTTTTCTGCATCTAATGATATAATCATGTGGTTTTTGTTTTGACATCTGTTGACGTATTTAATTGCATTTATTGTTTTACGAATGTTGAACCAGCCTTGAATCCCAGGAATGAAGACTACTTGGTCATGATCGATGATTTTTGAGATGTATTGTTGAATTCGGTTTGCTAGTATCTTGTTGAGAATTTTAGCATCTATGTTCATCAAAGATATTGACCTGTAGTTCTCTTTCTTTGTTGGATCTTTACCTGGCTTGGTTATCAATGTGATGTTGGCTTCGTAAAATGATTTGGGGAGGGTTCCATCTTTTTCAATTACCTGG
>NW_007234424.1:0-6936 GCF_000164805.1 Carlito syrichta | reverse complement strand
ATTTGAATTGTTTTTTACTTTTCCCCATTTACACTCTATAAAGAATGGCATATTTTTCCATATATTGAAATTATAAGATTTTCCTAGAAACAAAGAAGAGAGAGCTTTGATAGTAAAGCAAGGTTGATATTAGAATGAATTAAAATCAATATTTTTAAAACAGTCACCTTTGAAAAGATCTTTTATAATTGGATGGTTAGATATTTTCCTATCTATTATTGTAACAAGCATCAATACATATTATTTTGAAAATACTAAATGACAGACACTCATCTGCATGCTATAGATACAGCAACCCACAAAAGAAACAAAAATACTTGTTTTGTAGTATTTTAACTCCATTACTGGAGTCCGAAAATAAGAACACATGTGTAGGAGTGTTTATCAGGTGGAGGAATATGGCACAAAAAAGGGAGACTGGAAAAGCTGGAACTGGTGTAAAGTGTGATAATAAAATGTTAAATCTTACAGTAAGGAAGGCCTCACTTTGAAAAAGATAACTGAGCAAAGGCATAAAAATGAATAAATGAACAAGTTGATCAGCTATAGAGGAAATACTGGACACTATAACATCACATCTGAGGGAAGTATCCCTTATTAACATAGTTTTGTTTTTGTTTTTGTTTTTTGGAATCGACATCCAAATGTTACAAACAAATATATAATATAATTCGAAGTGCTTCTTTATGCTAAATCTAGGTATATCAAGAAGAATGGCCATAATTTATCAATTCTTATATACATTTAAATTTTTAAAATATACATTTTGAAAATGTATATTATTGTCAACAAAATTTATATATATTCACCTGAAAATAGGTCTCTGGACATTATGACTTTCTCACATATGATTTCTTGTGGTACTTACTGAAGGAATGTTTCCAATCACTTCTGCTATCTAAATTTTTATTGCCAATTTCTAAGTTACCACTAATACTGATGATAAAAATTCACAGCTGAAATAATGAGAATGTTGAGAACTACAGCTGACATCATGAGAATGTTGAAAACTACATCTTTCTGTAGAAAAGATGTTTTCCATTAGTGCGAAAAAGGCCAATGTGTCCTATGTTTGCTAAAGAAACTATTGGAATAAATACTTCTGATATTGTACATGCTTACTGCAACACTGAAATGAAAGACAAACACCCTCAATTTTTGTATACATTTTTTGTAATTTATCAGTGAGAAGCATGAATGTTAAGTAAAAAATTTCAGAGTAATTATTAACACATATGTATTTATGTATCAATAAATACCAAAAAATACTTGTGTACCATGTATTATTACAGTATTTTAAAAACTAGATGTCACATAATACCTGGATTAATCTCATACATTTCTTGTCATTCTCCCATGATTTTTTAAATTTCAAACATGTGCCATACATAGCATATTTATGTTTAATTAGTTACTGTCTCGCCAAGATTTTTAATCATCAAAAAAAACCCAATGAGGTTTATTATAAGACAAAACCTTATATAAAGTAATGGCAGGCCCAGTATCTGAAACAAACATACACACACACACAAAATAAGCTCAGATTTTAAAATGCTACATCCACTGTTGTATGACAGAATTGATTTTCCATTCATAGAATTCCATATGTATAAAACAGTAGAGAAGTGAGAAAAACACACACACATACTATTGAACTTGCTTCCATGCCATTATTTCTCTGACAGGCCTGACAGAAAATGTAACTTGCAGGGAGAGATTTTAGCTGCCTTGTTTACTTCTTTATCTGTAGTTCCTATAACAATGCCTAACCATTGCATATTTTTAAAATAGTTATCTTTTTCGTGAGTGAATAAGATATATAAATGGAGTTCGAAAATGAGTAGGTTTGTTAGAATTGGGTGACAAATTAACTGAAGTTAGAATCAGCACAACTTTCTCACTAGTGTGAAGATATAGCATAAGTAGAGTAATTTAATGAGAATTGGACACAGAGAATCTGGAAAATAGTGGCATAAAGAGAAATGAAGTGATGATTCAAATACAGGCTATTAAGCACTCAAAACTAGCAAGACCTTCCTTACTCACTGTTTTGGTCAGACCTCAGTTATGAGATCAGTACATAATGTGTGTAAACTGTGTGGCTGACACATCATAGTGTAAGGTACGAGTATTTCCAACCGCTGAGTTGCTGCTGGTTGAAATAACAGCTAACGCCTATGCTAGTTTTGCTGTGACCATATGATACAGAGGATGAAGTGGCTGGGTAATGGCCAGAGCAAACAGCATGTATGATGAAAATAAGATACTGCTGCAAACGGTAGTGGGAGTTGAAGCAGTGTACCTGGACACAGAGCAGGAGACAAAGCTGAGGGAAAACAGAAGGAGACCAGAACTGAGGTTTATACTCATGCATACAGCCGATCACTATCACTGGAACTGAATTATTTTTGCTATTCTGGCAAAAGTGACCAAGGAAACAACACCAAACTCAGAACCATGATGATATTTGCCTATTAAAGGTTGAAAAAAGTTAAACACAAAGAGAAACAATATGAGGATCATAAAATATTGACTGAACTATAAATATTAAGCTCATATTTTTAATGTTATTTTTACCTGGGATTTTCTTTTGACAGAGTGCTTAGAGATAGTATATTTTGTAGGTGAAAATGACGAAAAAAGACAAAAGAAAAAACTCATGCTGCCATAAAGATGTCACATAATACTGTGCAAAAAATTATCATAAAATTTGTGGACATAAGAAGTACTTTGTAAAAATTTTATTTTAGATTCAGTGGTTACAAGTGCATGTTTGCTACTTGTATAATGCTGGAAACGTAAAGAAGAGGATTGTTTGGCCCCATGTTACTCCTGATTCCTTATTATGAAGATCAGGAATGGCAATAGAAAGTTATCAAGACAGACATAAAGACAATTCAAATGAGAGGAAAAGAAAGCTAAAATAGAGCAAAAATAATTACTGGAGTAAAGGTGACTCAAACAGCCATGATTTTGCAGATGTTTAGAGAGGCAACCCAATCTTATCAGTAGCAAGACTCTGCACCTAAGTGTCAATTTTAGCAAGAATACACTCTAAAAGTAAGAACTTATTTTATAAATAACAAAGTACATTTGAAAATGAGGAAATGGTATGCAAATCCAAGTTAACATGTGACATTGCTAGAATGGTACACTAGAATCTTCAATAGAGTCAGTAAATGAAGAAAAATTTAGCAGAAATAGATCAGAAATCATTTTTATATAAAATGTTTTCTCAACAATTTTTAAAAAACTTTAAACTGAAAATTTAATGATGCATAAGAAATGAGTAGAGTTCTCAATTTCTTTCTTTCTTTTTTTTTTTTTTTTTTTTTTTTTGAGTTGGAGTCTCACTGTCGCCCAGACTGGAGTGCAGTGGCCGCTCCCAGTCACCGCATCCTCGACCTGCTGGTCTCCGGCGATCCTGCCGACTCAGCGTTCCGAGTAGCCGGAATTACAGGCGCTACCAAGCCCGGCTGATTTTTTGATTTATTGTAGAGACGAGGTCTCGCTGCCCAGGCGGGTCTCGAACCCGCGGGCTCAAGCAATCCACTCACCTCAGCCTCCCAAAGCGTGGGATTACAGGCTGAGCCACCGAGCCCAGCCTCAATTTCTTATCTAATATCCAAGAGAAGAAATTTATTTAGAGGTTCATAAGTTTTCATTTTAAAATATAGATGCATAAACATGTATGAATTAACAGTCTCAGAAGAATGTGATGATTCATCCTATCCCCAGGGGAATTAATATTTCTACAGCAAAGTGTATAAAACAAAAACTGTAAATAGCTTAGTTCAGGTTTTGAAACCAAACTCATGAAAACATTTTATTTATAGATATTTGATTTTTGCATCGTGGATACAAAATTACATCTCTCATGTCAGTATATGGATTAAAATATACTTCATTCTTTCTTCAAAACATTTTTCCTCTCTCATTGAATTCTTCCACATGTGGTTTTGAATTGATAGTTTATCTGATTGATAAATACTACATACATGATATAGTAAAGGGACTGTCATGTAGATTTGACAAGATAAGTTAACAGACTATTTTGTTAACTGGTATTGCTTCTGATTGAGTGGGAGAAGCATTTTTCTCCAAATAGTGTGATTTTAGGCCTTGGTAGATTTGATTTCCTCTGTGTCATTTTCCTCCATGCCCTCCTGGTTTTGCTTGCCCTTCTTGTATCTCAAGGTGCTGACTCCTGCATCATATATTTCACTGTTTCTGTGGTCAACAGCTTCAGCTAGGTTCAGTGAGTGGGAGCCACTGGGTTGTGATTTGGAAGGTGAGAAGAGGGGAGTAGACTAGTGTTTCTCTTTCCTCAGTCTGCTTCAGGTTTTATCTTTTTCACAGGCCATACATGCTATGTGTTGTTTTTTTTTTTAAGTATTTTATTGTGATTAGAACACAACATGAGATCTACCCTCTTGATAGATTTTTATGTGTACAATACAATATTGCTAACTGTAGGCACAATGAGGTATAGCAGACCTCTATAATGTCCATGAACTAGACTATTTTAGATATCTTGTCTATGTGGACTCGTAGTATTTGCCCTTCCTTTGTGTTGTGTGGTTTTTAGCCTCTCCAAACAGCAACTGTCTCCTTTTCCCAGCTCCCAAAATGCACCATCCACTGTGGTTCCAGTGCCCATCAAGAGTTCTTGTGAATCTACCTGCTCCAGTGGTGCCTCTAGCTCTGAACATGGTACCAGCTTTCTGTTTTTTCTTATCTTTGAATTGTACTTTCTCCTGCTTAACTTCTAAGATTCTAAAACTGTCTTGTAAATACCTTCCAGTATTAGCATCCCCCCTTAACCCATGTAATGACCTGGTGTGGAATTTGTTTTCCTTTCTGTACATTCAGCAATAAATAAACCTACATTAAACAGAATAATAAAAAAAAGGGTACCACATTCTGTTTCCTTGACAATTTTTATCTTTATTTTCTACCCTACTTCCTCTCAATCGTTCACTTGTAATTTTCAAAAGACAGTGTTAACCAAATGAAAAGACAACTTACAGACTGAGAGAAAATGTTTTCAGATGACATACTTGCTAAAGGATTTGATTGCAAAATATACAAGTTGTGCTTACAACTACACAATATGAAAAAAATTAAATGAGCAAAAAAATGGGAACTGACCCCTCATCATATAAAATATACAGAAAACAAATATATAAATGAAACATCATATATCATTGGGGAATTGCAAATTAAATCAATATTGAGATGTCTTTACCAACTAGAATGAGTAAAATATTTTATTATATTACCTCATTTTGTGGAACCAGTATCACCCAAAATGAGAAGAGGACACAACAGAAAAATAAGACTACAGGCCAATATTCTTGATGAACACAAATGCAAAATTTTCAATAAAATACTAGCAAACAGTCAATTCTTTTCTTATAGTATTGCAGTGGGGAAGGGGGTACACCTCATCAACACAGGTACCTGCACAATGAATATTTATATGCCTAATCCTGAAATGCACCCCACGATTTTAAAATAAAAAATTTAAAGTTAAAAAAAACTAGCAAAATGAATTCAATAATCCACCATGACCAAATGGAGGTTATTCCAGAATTCAAGAATGGTTGAACATATACAAATCTGTAAATATGATTCACTACATAAACATAACTAAATACAAAAACTATATGATCATCTCAAGTGATGCAAAGAAGGCATTCAATAAAATTCAACATATCATCATGATAAAAAACCTTCAACAAACTAGGCATTGAAGGAATATATCTTAGAATAATAAGAGCCATATGACAAACCAATAGCCTATATCATACTTTATAGAGAAAAGTTGAAAATATTCCACTTGAGAACTGGACCAAGACAGGGTTGCCTACCTAGAAAGCCCTCAAGACTTCTTCAAAAGGCTTCTAGACCTAATAAAAGACATGAAGTCTCAACATACAAAATCAATGTGAAAACATCGGTGGCATTTCTGCACAAAATAACACTCAAGCCAAGAAACAAATCAAGGGCTCAATCCCATCTGTAATAACCACAACAAATTAAAAATACCTGGGAATACAATTAACTAAGTAGGTGAAAGGTCTCTACAAGGAGAACTACAAATCACAGATAGAAGAAGTTGTAGACAACAGAAACACATAGAAGTATATCCGATATTCATGAATTTCAAAAGTCACTATTGTTAATATGACTATACTGCTCAAAGCAATCTACAGATTTAATGCAGTCCACGTCAAAATATCAACAATGTCATTTTTCACAGAATGAGAAAAAAATTAAAAGTTTATGTAGAACCAAAAAGGAGCCCAAATAGCCAGAGAAATTCTTAGTAAAAAAAGAATAGATGCAGAGGCATTACACTACCTGACTTCAAATTATGCTGTAAGATTATATTAACTAAAACAGCATAGCCATATAGATAAATGGAATAGAATAGAGAATCCAGAAATAAAACCACAAACTTACAACCAACTGATCTTTGACAAAGCTGGCAAAAATAAACAATATGAAGAATCTGCAATGAACTCAAATGACTCAACATGAAGATAACAATCATATCAAAAAGTGGACAAAGGAAATGAATAGACAATTCTCAAAAAACACATACACATGGGCATCAAAAATGAAAAATGCTCAACATCACTAATCATCAGACAAGTGAAAATTAAAATCATAACAAAATATGATCATAATGGCTTATATCAGCATAATCGCTATTATTAAAAAGTCAGAGAAAAACAGTTGTTGGCATGGTTTCAGAGAAAAGGGAACACTCATTCATTATTGGAGGAATTGTCCACTGTTCAACCTCGATTGAAAACAGTATAGAGATTTCTCAAAGAACTAAAAATTGAAATATCATTTAACCCAGCAATCCTATTAGAGATGTACCCAAATGAAAATGAGTCATTATATAAGAAATATACCCGCACA
>NW_007234423.1:0-10169 GCF_000164805.1 Carlito syrichta | reverse complement strand
CATTGAGATAAAAGCATTCAATTGCTTATAAAGGCAGAGCTATCAGACTAACTACAGATTTCTCAGCAGAAACTCTACAAGCTAGAGGGGATTTAGGCCCTAGCATCAATCCCCTCAAACAGAATAACTGTCAGTAAAAAATTTTGCATTTCACAAAATGAAGTCTTACAAATGAAAATGAAATAGAAACTTTCTGAGACAAGCAAATGCTGAGGGAATTTGTCATCATGAGACTGGCTCTGCAAATAGTACTAAAAGGAATTCTAAACATTGAAACAAAAGATAAAAATTCACCACTAAAGAAACACTGGAAATTATAAAGCTCACAGAATCCATGGAAAACCAATGCAAGGGAGAAAACAAAGCAAGTAGGTAAAATTCAACATAATGAATGGAACATTACTTTACATGTCAATACTAAGACTTGATCACAGTCTCAATGTCCCATGAAAAATAAATAAATCAACAGAATGGATTAAACAAAAAACACAATCTAAACATATGCTGCTTTCAAAGGACTTATCAACAGAGACTCCTTCAGATTCAAGGTAAAAGAGTGGGGGAAAATGTTGCATGTAATTGAAAACCAAAATCGAGCAATAGTAACTATTCTTATACCGGAGTAAACAGACTTTACATGTTAACAACAGCAAAACAATACAAGTAGAGTCATTATACAATGATAGGAGTATTGACCCAACAACAAGATATAGCAATCTGAATATGAAAAGAGCTAATAAAAAACAAAATACAGAAAAAGACAAAATATGGAATGGTAGTTGCTGACAAAACTTTTCAATGCATAAGAAATACATTGAATTCATAAATCATGCAGGGAAAGGTTTTATTGGTCAGGACTTTCTGTGCTGCAGGTGGCAAACACTCAACTCAAACAGTCTAAGGCAAGCAACACAAGAAACACAAGACCTTTCACTGACTTATGAGACTCAGCTACAAAGGGTTCATGCAAAGTTGGATCTAGGACTCCAAATGAGTTAGAGTCTCAGTCAGTCTCTCTCTCTCTCTCTCTCTCTCTCTCTCTCTCTCTCTCTCTCTCTCTCTCTCTCTGTCTCTCTGTCTCTCTTTCCCATTTGCTTTCCATAAAATATTTTAGAAAATTTTGTTCAACAGCAGCAACTGACAGAGTTGCAATTCATTGTTTCACTATTCCTGGTGAAAACAGCATATTTGTTTCCTGATAGCTCTGAAAATATCTCAAATTGTTTAGTTTGCCAGGCATTGAATTGAGTGGCCTCTTTTGGAACCAGGTAGAGATCTCATACACCTATTATCATTAGATAATAAGCTGGCAAATTTAACATGTTCGTTTACCATAAGAACATTAAGAAATTTAAAGTGGCCATGTATATTTATGTGGTGTACCTGGGTATGCAAGCTCAAGTTTTCTAATTATATATATGTTTTAGATATGTATGTATTATTTTTTATTATATATTTTTTTCTAAGAGACTCATGAAGTAAATGAAGAATGCATTATTTTTTTTTAAAGGAAGCATGGATGTACATTTTTTCCTAGACATTTTACTTAACTTACTTTTTGTAGTTACTGTCATTTTGATTACAAGTAATCTTTTGGTCAGTCAATAATCATCACTTATTGATCTGGAAGAAAGTATTATGGATACACTCAAGAAAAAAAAATCAGTCCACACATTCATTAAACTTAGTTGGGATATGTTAAACTATCTCAAGAAATGTATATATAAGAAGTGTCAAAGGATTTGCAGAGTAGAGGAAGCATATAACAGTTCAAAGAAGAAGGGAGACAACAGAGATTTGGGTCGATTGTGAAAGGTTTCCCAGGGATGGTATCAATATATGAGTTTGAAGAATATATAAAATTAGTCTAGGCTAAGTGGCATTAGAATCTATTCTAGATTATGGAAAAGTGATAGTGTGACCATAGTTGGTAGAAAGTAATGGCCAATTAAACATTTGGCACCCAGACTTTTCAGGGGTTATTTTATGTGACAATGTAAATGTTATTTCAATCATCTTGTTAACAGACATCATCTGGAAAATAAATATACTCAGTCACATAATTTAAATTTTCTTCATAATGTTAATGATAATGTATGAAAGCTTGTTATTTGAAAATCACTGAATTAATCATTTTACAATGATGAATTTATTTAATCTTCACCATGACCCCATTGCACAGACCCCATTATGTATACTCTTTAACTTAAAGGGTGGCATTAATCAGCGACTTTTAACAAGTATCATCTGAATATTGTTTAAAAATGCAGATAATAGTTTTCATATTACACCAAGTTAAGGAGCGTACCATTTGAAAGAGATTCAAAGGTAATAAATTTGTGGATTCAGTTTTGAGAAGCCCTGATGTACAAACACTATTAATATTGCCATTTTATAGAAATCTTACCAGATAGCTACAATCGTTTCTTCAAGATCAGTCAGTTAAAAGGTGATAAAACAAGTTTTTACCAAGGGAATTGGGTCAAGCTCTTAGCCACTGTTTTGGCACCTTAAGTTTCTATGGTTCTATGAATCTACACAGTGGATAAGTAAGGTATTCAGTTGGTAAGAGAAGCATAGATGGGTGGGGGTAAGATTGCATTGCAGTCTATGGAAATTAGTTCTAGGATAATTGATGTGTTTTAATAATTGAAAGTAGAGACAATAGCAGAAAATTCTATGGCATCCCACTTATAAATGTTATAATACATGGGTAATAAAAGAGTAATTTTTATTATAAGTATATGAAGATATCTTTAGAATGCTTGGAATGATCTTTCCAGCATACGTGACTAGAACGCTAAAATGTTTGTCTTCATTCATAAAGAATAGTTTAAGAAAAACTCAAAGATACTTCTTCCTTAGATTTAAGATACTTGGAAATAATAAAAATCTGAAAAAAATACTGATTTCTATATGCTTACATATCATTATTTTATTTCAACTTTTTCTCAATACCATAGCTTCATTTTTATTGCCTAAATCTATTTCTAGGTGACACCAAAAATTCACTAGTCAGTGTATTGTGCTGTCTCTTATTCTTATGTAATGACATAGAACCTTGGGTCCTTCCTTGTTAGCTGGGCCTGGAGTTCCTGATCTCTGGGAAATATTTAATGAACATGCAGTTTCACTCAATAGTAAAGTAGAAATGAAGTTTCAATATTGGTCAGCACATCCCATTTCTGAACAGTACCCTAAAAATTTGCTAGCTCCATAGCCCTTTAAAAAATTGGCAACTGGAAGTTCTTGTGAAAATATTGTGATTTGTAATATATAGTTTTGTTTTCCTCATGACAAGTTTTTAGAAGAGGAACCTAAACTCTACAGAAATGAAGCTTTGTAGAGACTGGGCCAGTGAAAGGCAGAGATTTGGAGCAGAGGGACTAAGAGCATGGACACTCTGCTCACCCATACACCACCATTCACTAGAATTTGGCACCTTTAATTAGTGACCTTAAGCATCAGTTTCTCAAATTATAAAATTAAATAAAAAGATACCAGTTATGCATATTTTATATAGTTGTTACTAGGTTTATATGATGATCTAAAAAGCAGCTGGATCCTAGTAAGAATTTATTACATATTATTGATCAGTGTTTTTCTTATCTTTTAGGGAACTCTGAGCAATAGGCACCTTCCTAAGACGAGATAATAATCAAATCAATCTAATTCTTCTCAGAGTCTTTACATGAAGTGAAGAAAGAAGTAAAGAACAATATGAAATTGAAGCAGAGAGCCTGCAATGCAATATAGCAGAGTCACTAGACTGGGAGGACTGTCACAGAGCTACTGTAACAGCAAGTGTGGAAAGGAATGATAGACTCTTTCTCCTGAGTGTATGACCATTGAACTTGTATTGTCTGCTCTTGTGCTGCAGTACATTCTCATGGATGAGATCATTTGCATGCACTCAGGCATATTTTCTTAGAGTGATACTTGAGTGTCATATAATTGTTTGCTTTACAAAATGATGTCACTCTCAGCAGAACTTTTCATTTGGTTGTGGCATACAGAGACACAACTGGTTATTTAATGTTGCTTTTACATGGATCCTACTTTTGTGTTTGACTCTATATTTTTCAATATACATGCTGAATTTTTATGTAAGCTTTCATATATTGTCTATGAATATTAATAGCTTTTTTATCTGTATGCTGTATTGTTTCTTTACTACACTGGCTGGAGGATTCAATTCAGTGTTGAAGAGGAGGCATACCACAGAAATTCTTAACATACTCTTAAATTTTAAGGAGTTTTCTTACCATTTTCCTGCTAGTTTTCATTTCCATATATCTTTTGTAAACTCCACCAGCACATCAAGTAATTTGTCTTCCATACTTAGTTTGTTTAACTTTTTTTTTTAAATCAAGAGTCAGTAATAAGTACTGAATTTGGACAAATTATTTTTCAGTTTTAGGGGTGGTTTATTCTCCATTAATTTATCAGTGCCACAAATTCATCAAATTCTTTTAGTGATGTGACCTTGTGTCTTTTGGTTTACATATTTCTGATGACAAGTCTGTTGTCATTTTTATCTTTGTTCTAAAGTTAAATAATCATTGCATCTCAGAAATGAACTTATCTTGGATAGTAATGTTTTTCTTTTGAACATATTTCTGGACCTAGTTCCCTGTTATATTTTATTGGAAATCTTGCTTCTATGTTCTGTATGTGTGGATTTGAATTTCCTTCTTCTTATTTTCCTTGTTTAATTCTTTATAAGATTTATTGTATCTTTATCTTTTATGAATAATCTGAATCTCTCTAATGAATAATATTGTCAAACATCTTACCTTTTGTGTGTTTATCTCACACCTTCATTTCTTCTTTAGCAAAATGTCTATGCAATCTTTGCACACTTTTTATTGAATTTTTTCTCTTGTTTATAGTGTGTTTAATGAAATCTAATTTGCTTTTTTCACATTTATTTCTTTGTATGTGTTTTACAAATATTTTCTCTTCTTGTGTTTTTTCTTAACATGTCTTCTAAGAAACTGAGTTTTGATGGTCTTGATGAAAACCAATGAGCTTTTGAAAATTTCCTTTTAATTTTTATCTAAAATTTTACCATACATTGGTTTTTAATTTTTTAAAAACACTTTACAGCATTAGTTTTTACACTTAGGTAGGAAATGCATTTCTTTTGTATATGATTCAAAATAAGTGTCAAGACACTGTTTTGCAATTTTTCTAACACTGCAGATTGGAATGACTGAAATCCCTTCAAAGGATCAACAGATGGATTAATTTCTGGATGCTCTATTTCCTTCTGTTAATCTACACTTCCAACCTCTCTCTGTTAATGAAATATATTCTTTTTTCAAGTTTATTAAGCCAGAAACTTGGATTTAGATTTATATACATCTTTTAAATATGGACTTTTAAGTTTAAAAACTGTGTGAGCATTGTCCCACAGAGTTTTTATCTTTTTTATTTTATTTTATTTTTAAAGATAAGGAGTACATTCAGGATTAGGTATACAAGTGGTCATTGTGCAGGTAAAGTGAGTGTTTTCCTGGAGAGTTTGTTTCTTACGTTTCATTTGTTCAATTCAAATATTTTTGAATTTTCTTGTGATTTCTTTTAGATATGTGGTTTATTTAGAAATATGTTGTTCATTTTTCAATCACTGGAATTTTTAAGAGTGTTTAAATTATTGATTTCTTCTTTAATAATTGACAGAAAATATAATTTGTGTGATTTTAATACTTTTTAAAATTTAAATTTTAAAATTTAAAAATTTTTAACTTTTATTTTATGAGCCAGAATATGGTCTATCCTGGCAAATATTTCATGTGACTTTAAAGGTACATTCACTATTGTTGGACTGGGAATTGTCTAAATTAGATCAACTTTATTGAGTGTTTTTATATACTAATAATGTTGTTGCCCAGTGTGTTCTATCAGTTACAGAGAGATGAGTGATGAAGCTTGACACAATAACTGTGGGTGTCTCCTCCTTTCACTTCTATCAGTTTTTGTTTTTACGTATTTTCAAGATCTGTTGTTTGGTGCAGAAACTTTTAGGACTGGTCATCTTGAGGCACTCATCCCATTACCATTACATAAAATTTCCATCATCCATCTTCCTTTCTTCCTTCTTTCCTTTCTTTCTTTTTTGAGAAAGGGTTTCACTTTGTTGCATACACTGAAGTCCAATGGCATAATCTCGGCTCACTATGACCTCACACTCCTGGGCTCAAGTGATCCTCCTGTCTCAGCCTCTCAAGTAGTTGGGACTATAGAAACCCACCACCATGCCTGAAAATTTTTCTATGTTTTGTAGAGACAGGGTCTCACTTTGTTGTGTAGCTTGGTCTTGAACTTCTCTCCTCCAGCAATCTACTCATCCCAGTCTCCCAAACTGCTGGATGAGAGGTGCGAGCCACTGCACCTGGCTTTATTTATTTCCATTTCCTCTCCTTCACATATTGGTTATTGTTGCTTCTGCCTTTTTCTGGAATCCTGAGAATTCTGAACTCCCCACTACCTGGAGCATATTTGTGAGTACAATGCAGCAGCTACCTCTCATCCCTGATGCCATGCAACTGATAACCTCATCATCCTGGGATCACTCATACAATTATGTGTAATAAAGACAACTTCCTTCTAAACTTCTGTCTCTGTGGCTCATATGTCCTATATCCCTGGGTATTCAAGGCTTTTCATTTTCTTTATATAAGGACTAAACTAACTTTTGGTTCTGACTGTAGTCAACTTTATCTTTCTACACATCTCCAAAACTGGATTTCTGCTTGGTTAATGCTGAAGACAGTAACAGCTACTTTTTGCACATTACCTTACATTTCCTTGGTTCAGCTAAAGACTTTTTGAGATAAGAACTATCATGAGTCTATCTCACAAGAGAGGAAACCGAAGTTTAGTGGATACATAAAACTTGGTTAGGCACACCAACAGGATATTGTAGTTGTGACATTAAGAATCATATATTTTTCCATTCAATAAAACTTATTGATCTCCTACCAAATGCCAGGTATTGTTCTTCTATATGACTTAAGGGTCTGCGCAGGTAGCATGGCAGTGAATAATAAAGAAGACATCCTTATCCTCTAGTTGAGGGATGGAGGTCAACCAAAATTAGCAAAGATATAGACACAAGTATAAACATATGAATAAAAATTAAGTAAATTATTAAAATAAATAGAATGTAGGGTAAGTACAATGGAGAAATGGAATGCAGGAGAGGGGGAAAAGAATTTTGGTCAATGGGGGAGGTTGAACTTGGTAATCTTAGTGAAGGTGAAAGCCAAGAAGGAATATGAAATGATTGTAGAAAACAACAACATGCATATTTGGTGAATGAATGTTCCAGGCCAAGGGAACAATCAGATGGGAAGGTCATAAGGCAAGAACCTAGAGTATTCAGGGAACAGAAAGGACAGCAGTATGTTGTAGAAAGAGCTTAGTGCAGAGAGGAGAAGACAAAGAAATCAGAGAGAAAACGGAGGGCTCAGATTCCAAGGACTTTGCAGGCATTTTGAGGTCTTTGGGTTTTGTTTAACATAATTCATTGAAGACGTTTAAATGATATGATCTGACTTATGTTTGGGGAGAAATTCTCTGGCTGCCATGTTGATTAGAGACTGCAGGAAAGTAAGGACAAAATTAGGAAAACAAAATAATTGATTCAAGAAATTTATTTCTCAAAACTATTATGTCAGGGCAAAGACAGGGCCAGAGATAATTTTGTATGACCTGTGAGGTAAGAATGTTTCTTACATGTTGACAGGGTCTTGAAGGAGAATATAAGGGAAGAAAAGCAGGAGGAGGAGGAAGAAGGGAATGAGGAGGAAGAGAAAGAGCCACAGAAACTGTATATGGACCACAAAGCCTCAAATCTTTGAAATCTAGATAATATTGATGAAGGCAATCCTGACAGGATTAGGTGGTATCTCAGTATGGTTTTAATTGTTATTTCTTGATGACTAGTGAGACTGAACATTTTTTCTTGTATCTATTGCCAGCTCATATGTCTTCTTTTGAGAAGTGTCTATTCATATCTTTTGCCCACTTTGTAATGACATTGTCTGATTTTTTTTCTTTTTTGTACATTTGGGTTCCTTGTAGATCCTAGATGTTAGTCCTTTTTCAGATGCTGGAGAGGATGCAGGGAAAAAGGACCACTTCTACACTGTTGGTGGGCGTGTAAGCTAGTACAACCTCTGTGGAAAACTGTGTGGTGATTCCTAAAAGATCTAAAAATCAGCCTTCCATAGAACCCCTCAATCATTCTTCTGGGAATATACACAGAAGAATTCAAAGCACTTTATGAAAAAGACAGTTGCACACGCATGTTTGTTGCAGCAGTTTTCACAATAGCAAAAGCATGGAACCAACTATGCTGCCAATCAAAAGAAAACTTAATTTTTAAAATGTCGTACATATACGTGATTGAATATTACACATATATAAAGAAGGACGAATTTATGAACTTAACAGCAACTTGGATGGACTTAGAGTCTATAATACTGAGGGATCATTCACAGAAACAAAGAACTGAGTACCGCACGTTCTTGTCACTTATATCAGACCTGAACAATTATCAGAATACTATAAGAAAGGGATTGGTAGTAGTGAGAAACTGACAGGGGAGTTGGGGGTGGGATTGGCAGTAGTGGGAAACTGCTAGAGGAGGGTGACACACTTCATCAGCAAGAGTATTTGCATAACAAACATTTGTATATCTAACCCTGAATTATAGCCCCATAAAATTAAAATTAAATAATAAAAGAAATCTAGAGAATACTTACTCAAATCTGAAATCAGGCATCTGGCTGAAAATAGGTTTTCAACAAAATTCAATGGAGGAATACATGAGGGAATTGCTTGCTGAATATGTTGTAAAGTGATAGGTGTTGAGAAATATATTTTCATTCCCAGACATCCCAAAAAAGACCATTAACTTTCACTGAATTATTGAACAATAATCTGGCTTCCACATCAGTAAAACAAAAGGCACTGCCTAACATGAACAGCATAATAAAAAATTGTAAAGTAATACAAAACCCACAAAATAACAGAAAATATTTTTATTTCACTTAAATATTTTCTCGCTAATATCATCTTCCAACCAACAATATGGGATAGGTATAATTTTCCCTATTAGAAATGACTATGTTAAAAATTTTTTGTGACTGTGTTGCTCAAGGAACAACATGTCTATACTTTATTGTCTTAAAAAGTCTGACAGGTGGTCATATGATTTCTGAGATCCTATAGAAAATCTTGGTCCAACATTTATTGCAGTTCATTTTTTTTCCAAACAAATGCAATCAAGATATTATTCCTTATTGAACTCTTCTCAAATGATATCAAGAAACTGGAGTCAAATGTCATCATTTGAAGCATTCCTTTCCTGTAGAGGCTATAAAGGACTTATAACAGTCTCTTTTCAAATAGAATTTGGATCTGAACAATACTGTTTTGTGTCCTAACAACTTCAGCCTTGCTAGAGATGGAAGTCCAAATTTTTCTGACATACTATTATAGAAATATTATGAGTAAGAGGTTAAAAACAATTGTGTGGTATGTTAATTGAGTCAATTTAATTTTTAAATTGATTTTTTAAAGTAAAACATATAAAACAACTTTTTACTGATCTCTGATTCCTGGTTTCTGACTCTTGATTTGCATGTCACTTGTCTGCTACAAAACTTCAGCCCAAGAGAGAAAAGAAGCCAGTGAAACAACCCAAAGAAACAAGATTTAAACTAGATGAAGTCATGTATAGAATCCTCCAAATCATTTTTGTCATGCTGAAGCTTCCAACTTCTAGGAAAATAATAGATATTTTCTTGGTCCTGGCACCCAGGAGTCAATGTTTCCTCTCTTGAGCATAAAAATGTTGAAACTTATATTTAGTTGGCAATAATGTGTAGGGAAGAGTGGATCTGGCTGGCATGCTCACACTGACCACAAATCATATTTTCATCCAATACATTGCTCTGCTATTAGCTTGCAAATAAATGACATATTTGTTTTCTAGACATATTCCACGTAGACTAAGTAAACTGGTTTCTTGTCCATATGGAGTAATCTATAGGTGAATTTCTTTCAGGATAGACTAAAATTGATCTAGACTATGTTTTTATATATTTACATCCTTCAAAGCAGACAAAACAAAACAAACAAACAAAAAACCTGGG